>NC_091310.1:13644145-13944145 GCF_038502225.1 Cherax quadricarinatus
CAAATTTGCTTCATACTCTGGATCACGTAATTCTGGGAGATATATCTGTGCTTATTTTCTTGTATTCCTCAATTATTTTTTTTTCGGAGGAAGGGAAGGGCTCATCTTATCTTCTTCCAAATGATTCTAGATAACGGTCGTTGTCAATAATGGGTATAACCGTTTTTTTTTCGATTGATTTTGAATGATGATGAGGGGGACAGGAGACGGCGGTTCTTGTTCATTGTTTGCTATTTCTCATTTATATTAATTTTTTTTGATACTGATAAGCTGATAAAGAAAGGAGAAGCCAATTTTCTCTACCAGCAATGAATGATCCATTAAATTCATTTGATATAGATGTAACTCCGAACCAGTTCAGAGAAATTATTTCCATAAACTATCAATTCAAGTTTTTTTTTTCAGATTTTCAAATAAAAGTATTTTGTATATTTTTACCCTGCCGGGGACTTTCATGAACAGGGGTTAAAACTGATAGCTTGTCCCGTGTATGTAAAAGTTTGGGTGGAGAGGGGGTGGGATACATGAATTTCCTTGTCCAATAGAGATTTGCGCCTGATGGTTATCTAGTGGTTCACTGCGTCACTGCTTGTTGCCTACTACAACCCAATTTCGTTTTAAAACGACAACTGCTGACCTTTTCCTCAACGTCGACCATTCCATGTATTCCATTTTCCCCCAAATTATACTCCGCTTCTTTTACGTTACATTAAATGAATTTAGGTTAGGCTAGATTACACTAGGCTGGGTTTGATAGGCTACATATAATCCGTTTAAAAGTACTTTCTATCCCAAACATGTAGATTAGAAAAAATGTGCTATGACTAGCAATGAGAAGTCCTAGGAAAAAAAAACACAGGGTCAGGTGATGCACACAAAACATTTACTTCTAATCCACTTTGCGACTCATTGTTGTCTCCAAATATTCTGGGAATTAGCTAATTGTTAGCAAGAAAGACGGAATGGGTAGGTTTCAGTGATAGTCAATTATCTCACCAAGAGTGATATACGGAAATTACTCCGAGTATATAACTGGTGGGTGGACCATAAACCCAGGGGAGCCACGTACTCCAGACGTTCACCAAATATCACTAAAGAACACCTACAGGAAGCTACAACTTATTAGTGGATAGTGTAATTATTTATGAAGAGTACTAAACCCGTGGGGATCATTCCTCGCAGTGGGAGGCTCATTACTCACCTAATCATCTTTATTCACTAACAAAGTGTAACTACATTAAAAAAACTATGCATTTTTGTCGGTGCGAGATCCGATAAATGTATCCCACATTGCTTATGTCCAGTCTCCTCTATCCCAGTGAATGCGTTAGGAATAATACAGTATGTCATATGCTTGTAAATCAGTAAAAGAACATTGTCGAGCTGAAGTTAATCGGAAAAGGTATATAAATCGCGGAAAATATTACCGCAGTTTCAACAATAAAGATGGCAAATTAGGATATACGCAGCCCAAATCTAATTCAAACTTTCCACGAAGAAACACCAGCACTGAAAGTTGAAAGACATTTTCTCATTATTACGTAACAAAACTGACAATGTAGAATTTATAAATATAAAAATGAAAACTAAGTTTCTTTTAATAAGGCTCATCAATACTAAACGTTTGAAACATCAGAAAAGGCATTTTCCAGTAATTGATCTGATTCCAACGATTCCAACATTTTTAACAATATTATTAAAATATCTTATTTATTCCTAGACACATCAGCGTTAATATTTTGAAGCTGATAACACGATCGTTGTTCTCTTGAAAACACATCAGGGCTAAAAATTTGAAGTATAACGGAAGAGGAATTCTTGAATTATCACAGATTCTAACGATTCCCAGTTGTATATTCAAATTTCATATATTGTCAAATTTCCCTCACCGTAAAATGTACCAGCCATTAATCACTGAAGCCATTCACACCCCTCAATGAAGGTTCCTTGATGTTGGTGAGGGGCTCTTGATTTAGGGAATTGGAACTGTGCTCCAGTTCCCCGAATTAAGCCTGAATGCCTTCCACATCCCCCCCCCAGGCGCTGTATAATCCTCCGGGTTTAGCTCTTCCCCTTTGATTATAATAATAATAATGAAGCCATTCACAAGATACATACTCAAATATATTTAACGTGATTTAATAAGAATAAAATTTTCAAAGTATTTTACATATATAATTGGCAGATGTGCGCCTACAAACCTGAATTTCAATTTGCAGCCTCGTCTAATTAGGTGAGACCTTTTTTTGAATACTTAAAGCCAAAAAAACAGAGATTTGGAAGGTACTGGAGACATACCAGGATTCGGGGATTGAGTCCAACAGCTGTCATAGGGCACTTGCACATGCCAGTTGTTCAAAAAATCTTTCTCCACAAATAAGGTGAGTTTTTCTGAGCAGCTGGCATAATGCATAGTTCAGGACATTCGCTACTGAAAACGATTCGTCGCGAGTTTTTTTTTTTTATTCAATAAAATGGACTTGTGAAACGTGTCCAGAAGTAAATGTACAGAAATGAACAAAAGTATCTTCAACCACAACTAGTTGATATCATCTTACCATTTAACTTTCCTACCTTAGTTACCAGCGTTGAAAACTGAAACCGATCAGATGAGGCTTTCCTTAGTTCTGAGGGACATAATATCGAAAAATGGAAAAAGATATATTTTGGCCGCTAGGCGATACGAGAAAGGTATCCCCGTGTTGCATAACCCGTTGTAGAACTGGAGGTGAATCAGAAGAGCTATTCATAAGTTATCACAAGAAAACTAATGTTGCAGTTTTCTAAAAAAAAAAAAAAAAAAAAAAATGGCGAATTCGAACATTCACATGCAAAAATCACTTTCAAACTTTCCACATAAAAACAGATGACAAATATCCTAAAATTCCGCAGCACATTAAGTATGAAGCAGCTCAGAAATTACATTATCAAATATATTAGCATTAGAGGATTTAAACTAATCGGATGATTCACTCAGAGACTATCGCATGATAAGCAGCATTTCAATCTTCCCCATTTCTTATAACAGAAAATGCAAAATGGAAACTACAGATGCAAAAATCAATCCAAATTTACGTTAAGGAAGATTGGCCATCTTTGAAGGTATTAGTAAGTATGGTAGTAAGTTCTGTATTAGCTAATGGAATGTAACATACATTGTTTTTACAATGGTCTTAGGCCATCCAGATGTTATAGACGAATAGATGTATATTATGCTGTCTTGATTCCTCCTGTACACTGTTGGCTTCTTCAGCGTAGGCGAAACGTTTCGGAATAAAGATGGTCAATGGACATTGATCCAAAGAATTGAATTTCATTCCTACAATGAAACCTAATATCTTATTCTCCAAGGCGCTGCAAGACTTCCGTATCATCAGCTCTTCCTCATGAATATTATATTTATGGTACATCACATTAATGTTTCTAAACGTCGCAAGTACACAGCTAATGAAGGTGACAGTCAAGTATCTCCACCATACTGCACAATGTCTGTCACCACCTGTGCTTTAGCAAGGCTGGAAGTTGTGGCCTCAAAATTGGGCAGTCAAAAATATTTTCTTTGTCTAACTGTTGCACATATGTCTCATTTACCAACTTCTCGGTATTGTATACCATGATTATATTCACTCAAAAGTACATAATGTAGAATTAACATAGGATAATCCGATGAAGTCAAACACTGAGACTTATTTTTGATCAAAAGACACAATGTCCAGTTATTTCACAGAAACCAATATGATTAATAATGTTGGCTCCTTAAAACCTACACAACCTAAACTTAAGGCGAGGCTTCCATTCGGGATACCACATGAGCACTGAAAGTTTGAAGAGGACCAGAAGAGGCATTCTCTAATCATTTCACAGAATCCAACAAAGTGTGCACCTACGCAGCCTATGTCCCCCGAAAAACATATCATACATTTCGTATGATGCACCAGAAACTGAAGAGTGATATCGATAACAATTGTTTTATTTTAGTCATTGTAACACGTTATAGTAGTATTGCAGAAGATTCAGCGATCTTGCGCTTGCAAGTCCACAACTGTACCGCCAACACTAACGGTTTCTAAAACTTATCTTACCCTCTTACCAGAAAACTCCTCGTATGTTCATGAATCTATTTCACTTTACTTGATCTTCGCCTAGAGTTAGTATCCATAAAACATTTCCTCCCAAAATTATTTACCTGTTTGTGAAGTGATTAAGTCATCTGCCTGTGCGAAACGTCGTCAGTAAAACTTCATATTGCTACATATCTCTCTTTACCACATAGTGGTGAAGTCAGTTCTGCCGCTTGTTCTCTATTACGTTTGATATTTCATTATGATTCAGTGAAAAATCTCATTACTTTTTAGCAAGACTGCAGAACCGGTGCCAACACGAATTCTCTAGCACACTTGTGGTAGATTTTCTAATAGAGTTTTTAGATTTTTAAGCATTGTTATTTTAGATTCTCTAGCAGAGTTGTGATATATCCTCTAGTAGAGTTGTGATATATTCTCTAGCAAAATTGTGGTAGATTTTGTAGCGAAGTCGTTATAATTTTTTGAGGCATAGTAGTGGTAAATTCAGCAGGAGAATAGCGGTAGATTCTCCCGTAGAGTTATACTAGATTTTCTAGCAGACTTGGAGTAGATTCTACAGCAGAGTTGAGCTAGATTTTTTAAGAGACTTGCAGCAGATTCTCTAGATGAGATGTGGTAGATTCTCTAGCTGAGATGTGGTAGATTCTCTAGCTGAGATGTGGTAGATTCTCTAGCTGAGATGTGGTAGATTCTTTAGCCGAGTCAACGTTGATTCTCTAGAAAAGATGTGGTGGAAGTTTCTCTTCACGACAACTCAGCCATTAACGTCGTGTTTCAATGAATAAGTAGGTGTGTGTTTGCAGCGGTTGTCATATATTTCCATTCTTTACAGTGACTGAAGTAGAGGATATTAATCTTAGCCAGATTCTGGTGTTCATTTTAAGGTTGGTTAGATCCGGTGTTCAGCCGTAGGTAGCCAGTTTCTCGTGTTTGGTACTTGGTTGTCAGTTATCCGTTACTGACTTTCGGTCACTAATCCCTCTTGTGTGTCTTTAGGCAGTTGTTTTTCGTGTTAAACTTTAGGTAGCAAGTCTTCAGTGTTTGGATGTTGGATACCTAGACTCACGTGTTCGACCTTGGATAACCAGTCACTTTCCCTTCTTCAGCTTTGGATAACTATGCTTCTTTCCTCACCTTTCAGTAAATAGTATATCTTCTTTAGTTTTTGGATAACCAATCTCCGTCTTTTGACTTTGGATAACCAACATCTATTTGTGGGCTTTGGATATCCAACCTCCTTTCCTCGCTTTTGGATAACCAGTCATCCTTCTCAGGCTTTCGATAGTCACTCTTCTTTCTTCGGCTTTGGATAACTGGTCCCCCTTCTTAGGCGTTGGATAACTAACTGATCTTCCTTTTTTGCGTTTGATAACCAGTCTCCTTTCTTGTGCTTTGGATAACTGGTTTCCCTCCTTCTGCTTTGGATAACTGGTCTCCCTTCATCTGCTTTGGATAACTTGTGTCCCTTCTTCGGCATTGGATAACCAGTCTACCTACTTCGGCATTGGATAACCAACCTCCCTTCCTGGGCTTTGGATAACTGGTTTCCCATCTACGGCTTGGGAAAGTCAGTCTCCCTTCCTTCCCTTTGCCTAGTTAGTGCCTCCCTTCTTTAGCTTTAGGTAGCTAGCCTTCCGTCTTCATCTATGGATAGCAAGCCTGCTTTCTTGCCTGGATAACTAGTCTACCATCTCCATCTATGGATAGCTAGCCTCCCTTCTTCATCTATGAATAGCTAGCCTCCCTTCTTCTATGGATAGCTAGCCTCTATGTTTCTTTGAATAGCTAGCCTTCCTTCTTGTATGTATAGCTAGCCTCCCTTCTTCTATATATAGCTAGCCTCCCTTCTTCTATATATAGCTAGCCTCCTTTCTTCTATATATAGCTAGCCTCCTTTCTTCTTTGTATAGCTAGCCTCCGTTCTTCTATGTATATCTAGCCTCCGTTCTTCCATGTATAGCTAGCCTCCTTTCTTCCATGGATAGCTAGCCTTTGTTCTTCTATGTATAGCTAGCCTCCCTTCTTCTATGGATAGCTAGCCTCTCTTCTTCATCTATGAATAGCTAGCCTCCCTCCTTCTATGTATAGCTAGCCTCCCTTCTTCTATGGATAGCTAGCCTCTCTTCTTCATCTATGAATAGCTAGCCTTCCTTCTTCTACTTTGGATAGCTAGCCTACCTTCTTCAACTTTGAATTGCTAGCCTACCTTCTTCTACTTTGGATAGCTAGCCTACCTTCTTCTACTTTGGATAGCTACCCTACCCTCTTCAACTTTGGATAGGTAGCCTACCTTCTTCAACTTTTAATAGCTAGCCTACCTTCTTCTACTTTGGATAGCTAGCCTACCTTCTTCTACTTTGGATAGCTAGCCTACCTTCTTCTACTTTGGATAGCTAGCCTACCTTCAACTTTGAATAGCTAGCCTACCTTCTTCTACTTTGGATAGCTAGCCTACCTTCTTCTACTTTGGATAGCTAGCCTACCTTCTTCTACTTTGGGTAGCTAGCTAGCCTACCTTCTTCAACTTTGCATAGACTTCCTACCTTCTTCAACTTTGGATAGCTAATCTACGTTCTTCATCTCTGGATAGCCAGCTTCCCTTTTTCAACTTTGGATTGCGAGACTACCTTTCCTAACTTTAAGTAGCCAGCCTACCTTTTTCAACTTCGGGTAGCTAGTCTTCCCTCCCTTCAACTTTGGACAGCCAACTTCCCTTCGTCAACTCTAAATCCCAGCTTTGGTTGGGTTGTAGATAGCCAGTCTTCTCTCTCTCTCTCTCTCTCTCTCTCTCTCTCTCTCTCTCTCTCTCTCTCTCTCTCTCTCTCTCTCTCTCTCTCTCTCTCTCTCTCTCTCTCTCTCTCTCTCTATTTCTCTCTCTTTTTCTCTCTCTCTCTCCAGGACGCTGCATACACAAGCATGTTTAAAGGGACGTGTAAAATACTTGATATAGATCCAATGTCGAGAAAGCTTCCCTTTCCTACATAATGGAATTATTTGTTTCTACTTTCTCAGACCTAGTTGAAAAATTCCAACTTGTTCAAGGGTTTCCAACGATTTAGGTGTCAGGGGAAAACACAATGATACTAACAGGAAATTTAGTGGGTGAATATACCAGGAGAACCGAGGGGGCAACAAGGGGCGGCCAGGGTAGAGGGGAAAAATTATGATTCACTGAAACGAGAAAATTATAGTTCAATAATTTAATTAGTTTCAAAGAGATTTACTGGTTTTGAATTGAATGTGGAGAGAATGATTTTCGAACGTTGCAAAGAATACACGGGATTTAACAATGTGTTTGTATGCCCTGGATGTATTTATCATGAGTACCATAGTCTAGTATAAATTTCTTTTGTATTTGTTGCGTTTGTGTGTGTGTGTGTTGCCATTCTCTTCTTGTCTGGTAAGACTGGATGAGCACTGAATTGTACTTGTGAATAAATGAATAAGTGTGTGTGGTGTGTGTACTCACCTAGTTGTGGTTGCAAGGGTCGATTCACAGCTCCTGGTCCCACCACTTCACTGGTCGCTACCAGGCCACTCTTCCTGCTCCATGTGCATTATCATACCTCTTCGTAAAGCTATGTATGGGTCCTTTCTCCACTTCATCACTTCCCAGACTATTCCACTTTCTGACAACTCTGTGACTGAAGAAATACTTCCTAACATCCTTGTGATTTATCTGAGTCTTCAACTTCTAACTGTGATTCCTTGTTGATGTGTTCCATCTCTGGAACATCCTGTTTCTATCCACCTTGTCGATTCCTCTCAGTATTTTATATGTCGTTATCATGTCCCCCATCTCTCTCCTATCCTCCAGTGCCGTCAGGTCAATTTCCCTTAACCACTCCTCGTAGGAAATGCCCCTTAACTCTAGGACTAGTCTTGCTGCAAACCTTTTTACTTTCTCTAATTTCCTTAAGTACTTGGCTAGGTGTGGGTTCCAAACTAGTGCTGCATACTCCAATATACGCCTAACGTCCACTTTGTGTGTGGGGGGAAGTATATGTGTGTGTGTTTTTGTGTGTGTGTTTGTGTATGTATGTGGTTGCATGGGTCAATTTACAGCTCCTGGCCCCGCCTCTTCTTCAAGATATATATTGGTCCTGCCTCCACTACTTCACTCTCCAAACTGTTCCACTTCCTGACGACCCTATGGCTGAAGAAATACTTCTTAACAGCCCTTTGATTTATCTGAGTTTTCAGCTTTGAGTTGTGTGTGTGTGTACTCACCTATTTGTGGTTGCAGGGGTCGAGTCTTAGCTCCTGGCCCCGCCTCTTCACCGGTTGCTACTGGGCCCTCTCTCTCCCCGCTCCATGAGCTTTATCAAACCTCGTCTTAAAACTGTGTATGGTTCCTGCCTCCACTACGTCATTTTCTAGGCTATTGAGTTCTATGAGTTGTGTGTGTGTGTGTGTGTGTGTGTGTGTGTGTGTGTGTGTGCGTGCGTGCGTGCGTGTGTATGTTTGTGTGTGTGTGTGTGTGTGTGTGTGTGTGTGTGTGTGTGTGTAGTCACATACATATTCTCACCTATATGTGGCTGCGAGGATTTATTTGCTGTTCCTAACTTCGTCTGTTAATTACCCTCACTGGACTGGTTTAACAAATTTCCTGCTTTATGAACCCTTGGGTGTCTAGCCTTAAACCTCTGTATAGTGCTTACCTTCTCTCCCGCCTTAATTACGTTATTCCACCTCCTGAACACCTCAAGGCTGATGAAGTACGTCCCAACATCCCATTGGCTTATCTGTGCCTTTATCGTCAAGTAAGAGAATAACTCTTATGAGTTTTGGCTGAAGAGAGGACCTCTTGACGGAAGATTTCAAGGTGCACAGCGATCTGGTTTCTTCGAATATAATACTAAAAAATCAGCATCAATTGATCTGGCCTCAGGAATCAGGCAGCCATTTGTTAGATTACAACTATGCTCCGCCAAGTTGTAAAAAAAAGGTAAGTAGATCACTTGGCGTTCATAGTAATAAAAACACAGCAAATAATAATAATAAATAGTGCATATACAGGAATGACAGAACTGACAGATATGGAGAAAAGATGCAAATACAACACTTAGGATATTTAACTAGAGGTCTCACTCACTGCATTTTTTCATAATAATATAAAGAACAAAATAAGCAGGGAAAGGAAGTCCGGTAACTTAGGGTGAGGTTTGGTGTGTAAGGTGACAGTGTGTTAGAATCTTACTTAATTTTGGCAGGTGCTCCTGAAAAGAACTTTGGCCAACTGTGTATGAGACTTCGGACAACGCAGCTTAAGGCAGCTGCGTTTCAACATATTGTCTTCTTTCATAGCCAGCTTCTCGTCTTTCCATCTCATTAATTGCCCTTGTATATTCTTGTGTATTATGCAAGCGTTATTCAGATTGTGTATTTGTGTTTAACAAGGCGCTGGTTCAAATTCCTGTCTGTCTCACCAACAGGTATCTTATCCTATCCCTTGTATGCGATTATATTACACATCTGCACCCGTTAAGTGTTATGCTAAGAAGCGACAGTCGTAGCTGGTCGCTTCTTAGCATAACACTTAACATATCTTTTAGCTACAGTGTTCTTTTGCTGAGCAATCAATAAGTATCAAAGAAAATATTACTGAATAAACTTGACCTTATTGTTTGTGTATATATATCTGTGTGTGAGTAAAAATGCCACAGGTCGTCCTTACTAGCGGATTTAATATACACTTTGGAGATTAATCTTTCCCAATCATCGCCTAGTAACGGGAGTTCGTTGTATTTCTCTTTCTTCTTAATCTTGGCAAGTAGTGCAGTTCTAATATCCAGACATCTAGGAATGACAGAGTATCGTCCACATATCGTAACTTTCCAATGTTGCTGGAAATGATGAGTAGGATGGTCGCATTTTCTGGATGCTTCGTGTGTATGTTGGCCGGAACAGAGTTGTGGTAGTTCCGTCATCCAAAAAACTGGCTTAAGTTGTTCTTATTAAAATCGAAACAATTATAATTAAATTATAGCTCAGTGAGGTCCACAGAGTCTCTGCTGAGTACCGGAAGATCTTACTTTTCGCTGATTTTGTTAAGTAATAGTGCGACTACTTGTGTGGTCGGTACTTTAGTAAGCAAGGAAGTAGCACCAACACACGCTAGTTTGCTTCTGCCTGGTGCTCACGTCTCACTTCAACTAAGGATGATCCCTGAGTGTTTTGAGATGAGACTGGCTTGAATATGTCTTTCAAAATTACACTAGTAAGTCTATGTGGAACACTACTTATCCTTGATGTGATGGATCTTGGAGGAATATTAGTTTTCCGGGTTTTGGGTATCCACATAATGTCTGGCAGTTTAGGGTTGCTGGGAAGGAAGTACATAATTTAATTTCTTCCTCAATCCTCTGGAATATTCTACAGTATTGGCTCAAACATCGGTTCAGACATGGGTTCATAGAGTTTTCATTCTTCAAGTAGGTTCAGGAATTAGACACATGTGCAACATTTGGATATGTTGTAAACGTTTCGACATCCATTGTCTTTATCAATACAATACTTGGACAAAATAGAAATATATATATATAGGAAATAGTGAAAGATGAGGTAGTCAGTCCCTCAGCGTAGGAGCAGGTGATGAGCACCGTTGTCTTGAAGAATATGAAGCACAGGCAGGAAGATTATTGTTATATGCTGGAGAAAGAGGAAGTGAAATAGAGAAAGGCATGGTCACTGGTAGGAGGAACTTCCCAGTGGAAATAGGTCATGCCGTCGAGTTAACAAATAGGCTGTGGTGATGTCCTCTCTGTATTAAGAATCCACGATATTGCTGTGTCTGTTAAGTTGTATATCAGTGGCTGTGGTATGCTACGAGTATGTTATATTTTATTTGGCGTATGTCACACTCCCATATAGGCTGCCTCCCAACCATTGAATCAGGTGCTAACGGTTTAACGATCAATAGGCTACCCATCGTTAAATCAGTACCTTGGCTCATTGGCCAATCACAGACAAGCACTGCCAAAGCTGAAGCAACGTGGTTTGCTTGTGCTAAACGAATTGACAGACTTGCCTGAGCTACTGGATGAGCACGGTGCACTCTTTGGTTTCTGCTTTTGCCATTTTTTGTCACCGTGGTGTACACTTACTATTCTATTTCTGTACATATTGTACATGGTGTACATACTTGTATATATCTGGCAAATTATATCTGCTAAAGGAAAAAAACAAGTCATATACTGTTGCTGAATTTTTTTTTGCTCCACTTTGAATCCCATTACGACCAGGTCGCAGGCCATACTATACTTGTGTTCGTAATAGTGGCACTGAATACCACTGATTCCAGTAGGTTATGGATACTAGAATGGATGGTAGAAAAATACCAGTCTCCACAGCCTCCAAGGCAACTCCAAAGAAAATTATAGAGATGTGTGTGCAAGCGCCTTAAGCAGAAGATAAACTCAAAGGGAGGATCTCGCATTCTCCAGTGGAAGAGGGGAAATAATCTGTACCATGAAATTCTTGGAGAGCAAACAATATGAACTCCATATACACAAAACTTGGAAACACGGAGAGGTCTATGTCCGAGAGAGTGACCGTGTGAACGTTATGATAGGTCATTAACCCATCGTGAGGGGAATACTCATGGAGAAAGGGAAAGTAGGCAGTAATCTCAAGGGTCCGTCCCGTGTCTACTAAGGGAACTTTGAGCCATTTTATATATTATAAATTAACCATGACTGTTGGTTGTTCCTTATTTAATATTACTGAATAACGTTGTTCAGCCAGAGTTTGAAAGAAATGCATTAGGTAGGAGTAACTGGAAGTATGTGGTTTGTATGAGCAGACGCGCTGTTGGAGTGGAAACACGATAATATGAAAGAAAAAATTCAAAGAAAAAGGTTAGCCAGACACGAGTCTTGAAGGTGGGACGGACAGTGACTGTACATTCAAGGATGGGTGAGAATACTGCAGTTCAAAGACCATCTGAGTTGTGATGACAGCATGCTCCTGGAAAGATAGTAATTGAATGAATGATTGTGAAAGCGTTTCCTCTTTTTTTTTCACTGATCACTCTACCTCAGTGGGAGATGGCCGGTGCGTTATAAAATCAATCGAGTGAGTCCTTTTGGCTTAAGTTTGGTTGAAAATTTTGTGAGAAGTTTAATACAGAAGCAGACGTCTAAGCAAAAGTTTAACAATAAATGCAGAGATTATTTAAAAAAAAAAGTTTTATGGAGGATATCGGTATTTCACTGGGGTGAATTCTTATCAAAATAAGTGTTTGATTTTAAAACACTTATAACATCCTCTTTGTCAGAAGAGAAGACGAAAGATTGAGAAGAGGTTCGCAGACGAAACGAGTTCAAAAAAATCAGTTCTTCTGGACTGCCTTATTGAATATATTTTAAAGGGAAATGAGGCGTCATGAAAGCTGGAGTCAAATTCCAGAGTTTTGTGGAATTTCCTATCTTGAGAGTTAATGTAAAATGCTAGAAGCAGAAAACCAGCGCTTCTGAGTTAAGTTGCTTATTTTGTCCTTTCCCTGAAGTCAAAATATGGCACAAAAACTAACTTTGCACTGGCACTGGAGGCTCTGTAACCCAGCGGGGCCCACAAGGGACAAACCACCAGCTAGAATTGATCAGCTTTTTATGTGGACGACATATACCGCCTCACATCATCAGGGTTTCCAGAGTGCTAGATTCGGAGAAAGCAGAAATGGAAGCCATTTTATAGGGATAGGAGGCAAATGACCCTTTGTGGAAGAAGGATGTTGGTTCCTTTTACCCTGTGCCACTGCCACATATTCCATACAAGATGCACCTCCACGGGGCCACTTGCAGGAGAACCCCCTCACAAACTTCTTGGCAGTGTATAGACGGCAACAAAGCTGGACGAACAGGTACGGCGATCTTTTGGCCTGGTAATAGAGTCACAAACAATTTTCCAAAATAATACCAAATCAGGTAACTAAAATGTACCGAATTAAGAAAATGTAATATAAATCCTTCTTAAAATTATAAAAAATATATATATATTTTTAACTCTGTCTTTTTAAACAGACTATTTTTAATGAGCTATTGCCATAACGTTTATCTTCGGGAAGCTACCATAAAGATACATATTTCAATTTAGTATTTGTCACCATTTACAATAACTTTTTCATGAAAAGGTTGACACGTTAGACAAAAAAAAAAGTTTGCCAGTTTGGCAGACACACAGACGACGGTCAAACTAAATCTATGTATGTGGTCAGACCTATGGTCACTTTCTTGAACACTATGTGCTTTATTGTCCGCTTACTGAGGAATGTAAAGTTTGACGGAATAATAACCTGTTTGATATGTCAAGATATCTTATTTTGAAGATAAGATACCAGACATAGTAAGCAAATTTCCTGAATTTCCTTGCAACTGATAAGTTATCTACGGAGATAAATGCAGATGTACTCCTATAAACCCTTTCTTGGAATAGTTCCTAGGCCTTTTTATATCCATATGATCTTACGCTACTGTCCACATGATGGATATAGGGTGCACAATAAACCAGCCACTTCAGCGGCAAAAATCAAAATTTAATCACCAGTGTCAATATTCTCTTAATACTAGCAGCAGTGGACATTTATATTGGGGTGAGCTAACATCAAGTGTAAGTAAGTGTATCATTCCTGGAAATGGTATATTATGCTCTGCAACAAATGCATTAAGCTTCAATTTTATGAGGTGGTACCATGCTTTTGAAAATTCGATATGATTTGCAGTTTATTTTTTGGTCTCACTTAAACGGACGTCTCAAAGAAAAAATTCTTGGAAAGTTTTTCCTTGTTTGTGTTTTGTGTGTAAAGTTACACTTCATGCTGTATCACAGTTCCATCAGTTATTACTTAATTAAGACCCCTATTACATGATTTAATTAATACACATGTTACATAACTAGACTAATATCCATGTAAAAGAATCTGAATAATACCCACACATTAAAAAGCCTTGATTAAAACCCACATGATTTGTCAGCTCTCTAACAGCGGGAACATGAGAGGTTGTTTTGGTGAACAAGGTTTGTTTTGCGTTTTTTACTAAGAAGGAGAAATGTTACTTTATTCAATAATTTAAACTTATTTCGTTTCTAGCATAATCGAATTTCCAGTGCCATTATCAACTTGCTACTGTGACCAGCTCATTCTTATATTTACATAAATCAAAATCACAATGTAAATATACAATCAAAAGTCAATTTTCACATGTTACACTCATCCATCATTCGTTCTATGTCATCAGTCCTTTGAGAAAATTTAGACGAATGAGGAATTACCACACTATTTATATTGATGAAGATGCAGGGTTGGTAGTCAGCCAAGCACCTTGACGGGAGAGTGGCACCTATCCTAGTAAAAACAACTCTTCCACTAGGTACATACAACTCTTCCACTAGGTACATACAACTCTTCCACTAGGTACATACAACTCTTCCACTAGGTGCATACAATTCTTCCACTAGGTACATACAACTCTTCCACTAGGTACATACAACTCTTCCACTAGGTACATACAACTCTTCCACTAGGTACATACAACTCTTCCACTAGGTACATACAACTCTTCCACTAGATACATACAACTCTTCCACTAGGTACATACAACTCTTCCACTAGGTGCATACAATTCTTCCACTAGGTACATACAACTCTTCCACTAGGTACATACAACTCTTCCACTAGGTACATACAACTCTTCCACTAGGTACATACAACTCTTCCACTAGGCACATACAACTCCTCCACTAGGAACATACAACTCTTCCACTAGGTACATACAACTCTTCCACTAGGTACATACAATTCTTCCACTAGGTACATACAACTCTTCCACTAGGTACATACAATTCTTCCACTAGGTACATACAATTCTTCCACTAGGTACATACAACTCTTCCACTAGGCACATACATACTAGGAACATACAACTCTCCACTAGGTACATACAACTCTTCCACTAGGTACATACAATTCTTCCACTAGGTACATACAACTCTTCCACTAGGTACATACAATTCTTCCACTAGGTACACTTCCACTAGGTACATACAATTCTTCCACTAGGTACATACAATTCTTCCACTAGGTACATACAACTCTTCCACTAGGTACATACAACTCTTCCACTAGGCACATACAACTCTTCCACTAGGTACATACAACTCTTCCACTAGGCACATGCAAATTCACCCACACCACCGCATAACAATGACTCAGCGTCGGGGATTATATGAATGAAAATTTATGTATTACCTAATTTACTGATAACATTAAGATAAGTATAACTCAGTTCACATATCTTATGCTAAAGAACACCATGCCTTTCTGGCCAGTGCTATTTTTTTATATAGGTGAAACTAATTTTATGAAACCTTTCATAAATCAAATATTGATTATTTAATTTTTTTATCCTATTAAAATTGTGACTCATGAAATCGTAAAAAACACGATTGCAAACAATTCTCATCCAATAAGATTTAGAACTCACTTGCCGTGATTTAAAATTATGTACACATGAAGGTAACTAACAATTGTTAAACTGACTTGGCTGTAATATTTATTTATCTCTATATTTATCTTATTATAACTCAACTCCATAAAATTAGTTATCCGTCAATATACTGAATCCATTTATTAGGATAACTTACAAATAAAAACTTTGATAAGACAATTTAATTCAGGTATAGCTTCAAAAAACCTCTCCTCTTAGGTACACTAAAGCTGTAAAGAGGTCCAAAAATGATTCCCATTGAGAGAGCTGGTCAAACACAGGTAATTGAATTCGTTCGAGTTGAGAGACCTGGGAACCTGGGTTGGCAAGACTGGCTGGACTGGGTTTATTGGACGTTATTTGTAGCAACCAAGTCTTTGACAAATTAATTTTTCTTTCTAGTGAAGTAAACAGGTGAAATCCTAACTATTTCATCCAAAATACTTTCCCTTCAACAAAGTTTTAGCCATATGCACCAGTGATGAACTAATATATTGAATACCCTATTTCAAATACTTTGCTCTCCTGAGTGCCATAATTAAATATCTGCATTAATATTTAACACTCGTGAGACTGGTATCTCAAATAAGACCAGAATGAAATTAGTTCCTATATCTATCACACCCAAAAATGTGCTCGCGTACTAACCGGACACCGAGCACCTGACGCTTGTAGCAATGTTTTCTAGTGCACAAAGGCATCGATAAATACTGTGCCCCGTGGCCTGGTGGCTAAAGCTCTCGCCTCACATGGTGAGTTCGGGTTCGATTCCCTGCGAGAGTAGAAACATTGGGAGTTTCCTTACACCTGTTGTCTATGTTCACCCACCAGTAAAATGGGTACCTGGATGTTAGTCGACTGGTGTGGGTCGCATCCTGGGACAAAGCTGACCTAATTTGCCCGAAATGCTCTGCAGTCAATGGGCTTGCTATATAGTAGTATGTCACTGATGTCAGCTAAGCCTATGTACCATGTACTTGTAGAAGTAAAGATAGTATTATTATTATCTCGTGTCTCGGGAGGCTAGGTAAATACATCGGGTTCGATTCCCGGCTTGTCGCAGTATTGTTACTTGTTTTAAAACCACTTGTTTCGTGGATGCATAATTATTAGTAACTATATGATGAACAACATATTTTGAACACTTCCCTGAGGTATCTTGGCATCTTTTTCTTCTTTCATCCCTCGTGCTGCAAACTATTTGTTGCCCACATACACACATACCTCTCTTTTATATCAGTTTAAAGTCCTAGACAACTCAACAATGGCCTCCTCAACAGAGTTCCCAAAGAGAGATGTTTACCCCCATTCCTTACATACATATTGTGTTTGCTACAGAAACTGTCCCAGTTGTTAATGAATGGAATTGCAGGTTCTTTGCAATGCTTGTCTAGCATCCAATTTACACTAGTTGCCCTGTACATCGAATCAAATTTAATTAGGTCATATGTAGCAAGATGCTACATGTGACCTAATTAAATCAATTGCTGTCATGTACCTATCTACCAGCTCCTGTCTCCTGTCATTTCAATATCGTTTCGTCCAGCAGTGAAGCAGATAATGGGCTTGTTCTCATTACTTGACATGATATTATCCAGCCTGTTGACTATGTTACCTATATCTGCTCCTGCTAAACACAACTTTGGTTTCAACTTCCTATCTCTGTTACAGAATGGACGATCAATATATTTTATCTGTGAATCACCGACCACAAGGATATTCTTATCCTTATTTGCAAAGGAGTTGATGGTACCTTTATCTTCAGTGTCGACTAAAGTACATTCGTCCTGGAAAACAGAAAAGCGATTTCCTTATAATCTGTTCTTCTAATATTTCAAGCTTTGCTATAGACTACTTTCCTTTGTTACGGTTGCCAGCGTGCTGATAGCCAGTTTCTTTTCTCTAATCTAAACAGCCTCATGTTTATTGTTATAATTTCCCAGGCGAATTTTCAGTTTTTTATTATCCCCCTTGTGAAATAGAACCTCCACGTTCAACGCCTTTAACCTACTACTATAAAACAGTACAGAAGTCAGCCATATTGTTGTATAACACTCCACACCAATTCCCCAAGACAGCTCTCGTCACCAGATTCCTCAGTGAAATTTCCAAAGTTTTCTTGCTGGAAGTTGCCAGAGAGAGTGGAGGGTGGGAAGAGAGCTTTTTGCATTTCTATCCTTGCTTCACACGCCTGAATAATAGACGATCCTCCTTAATCTAGATAAAAGTAGATACTTCTTCTAAGCAGATAACCACGGCGTGAAATGCAAGGCCTCTGATATATGTCTTTCAAATGAACTCTGATGTGCTCTCTGTCTCTGTCTGTCTGTCTGTCTGTCTCTCTCTCTCTCTCTCTCTCTCTCTCTCTCTCTCTCTCTCTCTCTCTCTCTCTCTCTCTCTCTCTCTCTCTCTCTCACTTTTTCTGACTCTCTCTGGTCATTTCCCTCCATGACCTCTGTAATTTCCTCATTAATTTTAGGCTCTAGTCATAATGCACTCCTTACCCTCCAATTTATCGGATTTACCATAAGCTGAACATAGCATTTCACTCGACCCTTGAGACAAGCATCGTGCGAATGTGTTTGTAAGGTCAATGTACCTTTGTGAACCAGGAGTCTTCGAGCATTGTCTTGATGAATACTGATGTCTCAATAGCTGCTTATCTCTTCACGAAGAGCACTGTCTCCCGGGTTATTCATGGGCCATTAGTGTTGACCCTTGTACGACACCAGTCTTGCCTGCTAAGACTCCTCCAACTAACTGCATTTAGAATTGATTAATATTTCATTTCTACGGCAGCTCGCTTTGACTAACTGGACAAAGATTAGACTGCAATTACCAGATGGAGTTTTAAGCCTTCCTCACTCCTTGTGCAACTTAATCTACTCTGGCTTCGTGAGAAACAGTGTAAGAGTTCCACATGAGGAGTGTAATAATACTGATAATCTGAGATTAAAATCTGGTTTAATGTTAAAACAATCTCCAAGGTGGCATCGTTGACACTGGTTCAAGGCTCTTGAGCTATAGAACTGGGGCTACAGTTATCCTCGTATTGAGACTGATTGCTTCCAATTAACCAAATGTTATTAAACCACTACGACCTTAGCGCTCCCTTTTAATATGTTAACAACAACAACAACAACAGTAATCCTAGGCAGTAGGTTGGTAGACAGCAATCACCCAGGGAGGTACTACCGTCCTGCCAAGTGAGTGTGCAACGGAAACCTGTAACTGTTTTACATGATGGTAGGATTGCTGGTGTCTTTTTTCTGTCTCATAAACACGCGAGATAACAGACATATCTTGTTAATTCTACTTACACTTAGGTCACACTATACATTCATGCACATGCATATATATCCTTACCTACCTGGGTTTTCTACTATTTTCTTAATAGTTCTTGTTGTTTTTTATTTCCTTTTATCTCCATGGGAAAGTGGAACTGAGTTCTTCCTCTGTGAGCTATGTGTGTCGTAGAAGCGAATAAAATGCCTGGAGCAAGTGGCTAGTAACCCCTTGTCCTGTGCACATTACTAAATTTAAAGAGAGAAACTTTAGTTTTTGTTTTTAAGTCACTCTCCCTCGGTAGAATATGGCCGGTTTGTTGAAGAAAATAATAATAATAAAAGAATGAGAACAAAAACACCAATTATTATTATTATTATTATTGTTGTTGTTGTTATTATTATTATTATTATTATTATTATTATTATTATACAAGTATCCTGGGCCCGAGACTGTTCAGTTGCCTCCCAGCATACATAAGGGGGATTACCAATAGACCCCTGGCTGTCTTCAAGAAGGCACTGGACAGGTAGCTAGAGTCTGTATCTTACCAACCGGGCTCTGGTTCGTACGTCAGTTTGGGTGCAGCCAGCAGTAACAGCCTGGTTGATCAGACCCTGATCCACCAAGAGGCCTCGTATTAGACTGAGCCGTGGGGGCGTTGACCACCGAAACCCTCTCCAAGTATACTCCAGGTATACATAAAGGCAATGAAAGACTAAACATTAGATTGAGGAGAAGGAACATGGAGGGAGAGAAGATGCACTTTAAATGTTATGCAGAGAAACCGGAGAGTTGATATTAGAAAATGGACAGGAATTATCAAACATATAATTCAAAAGGCTAGGGAGAGAATGATAAGGTGATATGATCATTTAGACAGGCCTAAGCAGAGAGGGATAACCAATAGGGTTACTGTATCAATGACAGATATCAATACGTATCAGAACATGCAGGAGGAGAATGAAATAAGTGGAAACCGTGCCTGAGACTCACTGTTGTGCCCGGTGCTGGGAAGAAACATGGTTTGTAATGAAGTTACCTAGTGTTTTGAGGCATCTGTAGCTGAGTATTGAGAACTATGCCAATACCTCCACTTGTTTCTGTGTGGTACATTGATATGTATATATATATATATATATATATATATATATATATATATATATATATATATATATATATATATATATATATATATATATATATATATATATATATATACAAAACAACCACTGTGAAAGAATAGAGAAATTCCAAGCGCTTTCGTGAGTACTCACATTATCAAGGATAATGTGAGTAGTCACAAAAGCGCTTGGAATTTCTCTATTCTTTCACAGTGGTTGTTTTGCATATTCTGATCTGAAATCACCTGTTTACTGTGATCTTATTGCATATATATATATATATATATATATATATATATATATATATATATATATATATATATATATATATATATCTTGCCGAACCTAGGCACTGGGAGAGAGTATGCTTAGTTCCTTTCTTTAAATGTAAAGGGTACAAAGGCGAGCGTAAGATTTGTAGTGGAATAAGTCTGTTGACTTTGGTAGGTAAAGTGTTTGATAGAATTATTATTGAGAAAATCGTGGGGTAAACTGAGAGCATGATCGCAGTTGAACATAGAGGGTTTAGGAAAGGTATGGGGTGTATAGACCAAGTGAGTACTTTGAAGCATATAATCGAACAATATTTAGATAAGGGTAAGGACGTTTCGTTGTATTTCTGAATTTAGGAAAGGCATAGGATAGGGTGGATAGGGGAGCAAAATGGCGAATGTTGAATGTGTAGGGAATTGGCGGAAGGTTACGTTATCCACCCAGTTCCCTCTCTACTGTAAATTCTATGACATTGTTTCCCCGTATGGTATTATATGCTTCTTCCCCCTGTTGTCGCCCCGGCAGTGGCAGGAGCTCCTCGAGGGTGGGGAGAGAGATTCTGCTTTTCTATCCAAATAATGCACGATAGTCCTTATTCAAAGCAGAGGTAGATAGTTCTCAGCAGATTGTCTCGATGTGGTCTCCCAAGTCCTCCGCTATCTGTCATTCTAATGTACTTCTATGTTCTCCCAAATGTCCTCATCCTATCTTCCCCAGACAGTCCTTCTCCCCTGGCACTCAACCTGTCTCCTCACGACCTCATTCTTATTCCCTAAGCTTACATTCCTTATCCCGCAAGGACTCAACAAGCCTCCCAAAGTCACTCATTTCCTCTCTCCCCGTGCACATATTCCCTCTCACCAAGAACACATTCCCTCTCACCACGAACACATTCCCTCTCACCACGAACACATTCCCTCTCACCAAGCATACATTTCCTCTCACTAAGCACTCATTCTGTCTCACCAAGCACTAACCAGCCTTTCCCAAGTATTTACCCTCTTTTCGATTCCTTTCGCTTCCCAGAAATTCATTCATTCTTTCCTTCATCATTCTTTGCTTTTGCCTACTGTCATCCTATTGCTTCCTTACACATTTATCTTCCTCACTGTTTAGTTGAACCTTGCTCATTTCTTTTTCTGTTCTCTTCTTTTACAGTTAAAACTTAATATTTATCGGCTTATCTCTCTCTCTCGCTCTCTGTTTCTCTCTGTCTGTCTGTCTCTCCTTCTCCCTCTCTGTATGTCTCTAAGCCTCTCTCTCTCTCTCTCTCTCTCTCTTTCATACAGTGTTTTACAAGGTTAGGTTTAGGGTTCCTAACTTTGTTTACAGCCTAAGATCTGTTACCAACATCAACTCATTTGAAACACTTTTTATTGTTAAATGATATACAAATAATGAATAGGATGAAGTTGTAGGGAGGTGTGGGTCAGCGATTTTATTGTGTTAACTGACTTTTTGGCGTTAATGTTATTATGCTGTATGAACATTAACGAGACATGAGTCATCCTAAGAACAAATGATCTCAGATGAAGTGAACAATCAGAGTGAAGTTGCTGCTTGCTGCCCGTCTTGTGTAGAAGCTCACTTCTCGCTGTCGTCAGAGTGGAGCCAGATGTGATACTTAACATTGGTCTTGTTCATAACAGTAAGCTCACTCACAACTCTCTAGTGTTGAAGACTCCGTTCTCTATTCTGTCAAGAAGTCGCAGATGAGACTGGGGACAGGCAATCCAAGAAAGTGGAGCATACTCAAGGTGTGAGCTTAGATTTGCCTCGTAAGAAAATCTTGCAGCCTCTACTGTAAAGCAGATGCGAGATACGCCTAAGTGCTCTAACCTTCCTGGTCGCTTTGTTTCCAATATTTACAATGTAATTCTCCATAGTCACTTTAGAGTCAAATTTCAGCCTAAGGATATCAACATTCTTTCAGTAGTTCTTACTACTGCTCCAGCATTACTATCATCATGCCTAAAAAACTTAATCTTTTATATTTTCTCAGGAGAAAGTGTGGCCTGCCTTCGTTTTCACCAGGTTGATATAGCTGTAAGCTGGTGATTGGTGTAACTTTGATATGCTGGCATTTCCTCTGTTGGATAAGTAAATATCAGAGTTGTCTTCATATGCATGGGATTCTGGGATGAGGTGAAGAAGGTCATTGAAGTAAACCATACCACGGGCGGGGTTAGAACCCGCGATCAGAGAGTCTCAAAACTCCAGACCGTCGCGTTAGCGATTTCGTGAGTAATTGAAGTAGACATTCCATAACAATGACCCAAGCAAACTTCCCTGTGGAACACTTGCACCAAGAGGGTATGTTGTTGACTGTTCCGTTGTGAACTACTCTTGAAGGTAACCACTGAGGAAGCATAATGCAGAGCCGGCGATTCCTAGTGCTTACGGTTTTGCCATGAGTCCCTGGTGCCATACACAGTCAAAAACACCAGCAATTGTCCAGTGCTACTCTACAGCTGACCTTGGACTCTTGCAGTGACTGGTGCCACTCAGTAGAAAGGTTCAGTAACAGATTACCAGTAGATTGACCTTTTCTGAAGCCACATCGACGGTTACAGAGAAGTGAGTGGTAGTCGAAAATGCCGTGAGATTGTCTCAAGAATATTACCGGTGATTGAGTGAAGTGACACTGGTCCGTAGTTTTTGATTTCCGTTCTGCTCTTCTGTTTTTGACATTACATGTGAGAAATCAAGAAAGCCGTTAAAAGGCCACTATTCCACACACACACACACACACACACACACACACACACACACACACACACACACACACACACACACATATATATATATATATATATATATATATATATATATATATATATATATATATATATACAGTGGAACCTCAGCACTCAAACTTAATTCATTCCATTGGCTGCTCGATTGACGAACTGTTCGAGTACCGAACGAATTTTTCCCCTAAGGAATAATGTAAATTCGATTAATCAATGTCAGACCCCCAAAAATACACTTACAAAATCATTTTTACACAAAGTTTACAAGCGTACCATGCATAAATCTAAAAAAGAAAAAAAAACTAAGCACAATGCTTGTCTATCCGAGTGATAGACAAGCATTGTGTTTAGTTTTTTCTTTTTTTTTAAGGGGCGGCTGACACTCCACGGGCACCCGCAAGGCTCGCGGTGTATTTTTGTATGGTGTTTGTGGTTGTATTTTCGTTTTCGTGGTCTCATTTGATAGAATGGAAGATATTGAATGGTTTACAGAATAAACGTTCCTTGAAATTGAGCTCAAAGTAGCGGAAGATTTCCGGTTTTGCTGATGTGTACCCCTAAAAACAATATTCAATACATCTATCGAAACAGGGAGATTGCCTGAGGCATGGGAGACAGCAAATGTAGTTCCAATCTTTAAAAAATTAGACAGACATGAAGCACTAAACTACAGTAAACAAATCACGTCACGCGTCCAATACACGTCAACTTATGGGTCTAATATGGTTTCACAAATGCTCTGATATTTCTTATACCATTTTTACAATAATATAGTAGTCTGCATAACAATAAATCTTCTATTTTTTGTGTGAATAAAAATTCAAAATGGAAAGCAAGAGTAATATAAGAGGGGCCTGAAGTGGGAGGAGCTATAAGAGAGAGAGGGAGTGGCCAGCAGAAGGAGCATTCAGTATCTGATGAGTCGTCTTGATCGCTGGATACTAGCAGTGGCACAAATACAGTGTTGTGTAATTACACTAATATTAGTAATAAAGATTGCTATTTGTCACATTTATTCCAACTTGATATCAGAAGCATTATAGAAAACCTAGAAGCACAATAAAGACGTCGAAATTAATAATAAAAGGCATATTATATGGAGAGGCAGAGGTGGTGTTTTCTTCAGGGGAAACACACTTAGATCACGTTTATGTATATATATATATATATTATATATATATATGTCGTGCCGAATATGTAAAACTGGTCAATTAGCAAGAACTCATTTAAAATTAATTCCTTTCTGAAATTTTCTCTTATACGTTTCAAGATATATTTTTTTCACTAATGTTAATGTAAAAATTTAAAATCTTGCACCAAAAGAATCTTAGAAAACTTACCTAACCTTCTTATAACAAGAGCAATTTATTTTAGCCTAACCCAACTAAATATATTTTAGATTTGTTTACAACAATTTAATATTAAACAAACCCAATGAAATATATTTTTTTCGTTAGGTTCAGAATGATTTTGGCGAAATTATTGCATACACAAATTTTCACTTGTCCTATATGGCAAGATGAGCGTTGCTATTTAACAAGATCGCAAGTTCTGCCTATTCGGCACGATATATATATATATATATATATATATATATATATATATATATATATATATATATATATATATATATATATATATACTGGGGACAATAAACATACCTCAGGGAAAACTCAAGGTTCTCCCTGGAATATGTTCGAATATTTTTTTTACCACCCCTTATAATTTATATGTTATGTATGTACTTTATAAATAGACAGAATACAATGATAGAAAACACAAACATGAATACATTGGTACAATATGTCAAAAGTTATGAATCTCCTCCAGCTCCTCCGAAGCCGAACGCGAGCACAGTCTGCAGCTAGCATTTCCCCTATGGATGGCCACACTGAGGTGCTGGAACATGAAAGTGGCTGCCCTTGGGTCCCTGGTGGTGTCGATGGGTCTGGAACTCAGTTCTTAAAGGAAACATGTGGCATGTTTTCCCCATGATCCCAAGGTATCTGATCCCACTGGGACAAATTGATACTGTTGGCTTATGTCCCTGTACTTGCTGATCTTGTACTCCTCCCTGTGGTCGGCAGCTCCTCCCAGTCGCCCGACACTGTGACTGATATAGGTGTCAGCCAGTGTGGACACACAGGTATAGTCCCATACTAAGAGCTTGCCATTCTTCCAATTATAGATGGTGATCCCATCCGGGCAGTTTGCTGGGTTGTGGGTATTGTTGGCTGCTAGTGATCGGGGCTCCCTCTCGGCTGGGCATCCAGCTGTACCAAGGGTTTCTTTATGATGTCGTTGACCTCATTGTGTCTTGCATGCCAGCCCTTGGTTTTGGAACAGTTAAGACCATGTAGACCATATTGGTCGGCTTGCTCTTCGCTGTGAATACACGTATATTCCGTGTGAATTGGGGCAGCAAGGCGCAGAGCCACTGCAATACGGAGGGTCTTATTGTCGAGGCGCCTTCTCATTGCCGATATGCGAACTGTTTGGAGGAAGTTCTCGGAGTGAAGCGCACTCACAGCCTGGAGACCTGCAGTCTCCATGTCTGATGTCACAGCCCTGAGCATGTTGGCAAGCACCTTTTCAGCGATCGGACCATCCCAGCTTGACTGAGCCAGTGCTGCACTAGGGTTTAGTGCTGGAGCAGCAAGAGTCTCCCATTCAGTGATGGCAATGGCATAGTTAGGGTCCTGTATTCCTGCCGAGTCACTGAGGTTATCAGGAAGAATTTGTATATATATATATATATATATATATGCAAGACAAGCCACAGGGGTGAGAAGTCAAGATTTATGAAATTTGAAGGTACAATAGTCCTCCTAAGCTTTCTCTAACCGTTTAGAATAGGTCCTACGACTTGAGAAAATAAGTTTCTCGGTGAATATTATATATATGGTTGCTATTATTCTGTGTAACCTGTTTAATGAAAGAAAGGAAATGAATGTGCTCTTTGTCCACTTAAATGTCCCGTTCCCGAATGTTCTCAGGGGTACTGAGACGTATCCTATGTATTGTCTTCTTTTCTTCTCAGAATCGATTATTATGCCTTACTTGGGATACTTCTCTACCCTTCCACTAATATTTCTTTGATCCAGATTTCTGTTTCTAATATCCTTTATCCCACTAAATCACAGCTAAACGCGATATATAACCATACATCAACTGGCATAGCATGGTGTTTTGCGTAGACAGCTGGTCGAACATCACAAATCCATCATGGGACCACCTGGCATAATGTGTATTGTGTAGCATTGTTGTTAAGGTTTTGTACAATAGACTCTACTATATATCTATCGAGCTGCCCTCTCCTGACTGAATATTTATGTTGGGTTATTCTGGTTTCCAGAATTTTACCTGTTTGACCTACATATGAGAGAGGACACTGAGTACATGGAACCATGTAAACCCCACCAACTTTGTTGGAGGGTGTGTTAACCTCAGCCTCATTATCTCCATTAAAAATTTAACTGCTTTCAGTAACCTACCACCTTTTCCATAAACTTACAATATCTGCCATATTGATATGCCTTCTCCATATCAATAAATGCAAAGAAAACTTCCGAACCCTTGTCTAAATATTGTACACAGATATGCTATCATGTTAAGATATGAAGAAAAGAGGGAGATTATTTTTCCTGTAAAATTAAGCCTTAAACAGGGATATGTGATGCCAACATGTTTGTTTAACATATTTGCAGATGCGATTGTAAAAACAGTGAATGGTAAGGGGTTGCGAAATGGTGTGGAATTAAAATATAAAGAATTTATTACTAAGCATGAGTTGTTACTGTTGCTTTTTGCTGATGACGATGTGCTTTTCGGTTGATGAATTTGGGGGAGCATAAGAAAATAACTGACAAACCTATCAGTTATTTGAGACCAAAGTTAACCTAAATCCCACAAAAATGTTAACGTCTTTGTCTCTGTCTGTCTGTCTCTCTCCCTGTCTTTGTTTCTCTGTCTCTGTTTCTGTCTGTTAGTCTGTCTGTCTGTTTGTCTGTCTGTCTCTGTCTGTCTCTGTCTGTCTCTGTCTTTCTCTGTCTTTCTCTCTCTCTCTCTCTCTCTCTCTCTCTCTCTCTCTCTCTCTCTCTCTCTCTCTCGCTCTCTCGCTCTCTCTGCTCCTCCCTCTAAGCCGACAGTGGCAGGAGATGAAACAATAACGTGCTAACATGACCTCTGGCATGTTACTGCTGCTCTGTGTGAAGGTCGTAACCCTCATCTAAACACCTTCCTGCACCACCTCGACGCTACCTCCCACCTACACTCACCTGTTGCGGCACCTCGACGCTACCTCCCACCTACACTTACCTGTTGCACCACCGTCACAAACCCTGCTTACACCAACACCATAACTTAACAACCGTTTGCAGCAGAGCCACCACCTGCACCTAACTGCTGAAAAAAGGGCTGCAGCACCAACACCACTTATCATCTCTTCCAGAATCAGCATCACAGCCAAAGACACCACATACACCCACCCGTAGAAGCAACAGAACCACCATCACTACCACATGAACTTGGTGCAGCGCCACCACTAACACCTCACATGTTCCAGCACCACTACCACCCACCTGCTGCAGCACCAGCACTTCACCTGTCTCAGCACCACTTCCTCCCACCTGCTGCAGCACCAACACTTCACCTGTCCCAGCACCACTGCCACCCACCTGCTCTAGCACCAGCACTTCACCTGTCTCAGCACCACTACCACCCACTTGCTGCAGCACCACCAGCACTTCACCTGTCCCAGCATCACTTCCACCCACCTACTGCAGCAGCACCACCACCAGCACTTCACCTGTCTCAGTACCACTACCACCCACCTGAAGAGACCACATCTCCACCTGTTTAACACAAGGGCATCCTTCCTGCTGGCCCATTACCAGGGCGGCTAACTTCCTGAGGGCTACCTTCCAGGGGGTTTCCTTCCAGGGGGCTGTCTTCCAGGGGGCTGCCTTCATAGTCTTCTTGCTAAGATCTCCTGTGGGAGAACCTCTCCTGTGGGAGACCCTCTCCTGTGAGAAATTCGGTCTGTGAGATCTCCTGTGGGATGAAGACGCCGGACCCCTGACGGAAGGTCCTGTAACTCCTTAAAGACGGCAGTGGGGTACACTGCTAAAAAAAATGGTTTTGATTACCATAATTTTTAAAGCGGTGGACTGGAAAGCTTGTGGAAGGCTTCGGTCAGATGACCTTTAACTGTCGGTCATCATTTGACTAAGACCCACGTCAGGAGACAATTGTCCTGTTTCCTGATAAACTAACAATTGTGAGAGATTGACGGAGGACTGGAGAGAGTTGGTGATGGATGGAAGGTGGTGAATGGGTAGGAAGATTAAACAGAAGAGCTCCAGCTCCTTGGATCTTCACTCAGTGTAGGTCTTCTTCCTTGACCTGGGGAACCAGCAAGTGAGCTGTAGCTTGTAACTCTACGTGATGGAATTTCTTAGATCATTAAACCTCTAGCTCTTGGGCCTTTTCACTGAAATTATAGTTCAAGGTGTCATTAAATTTAAAACAATTCAGTAAAAATTCCCTAAAAGCTTTTCTTTATCTAATAAAAGTTTGATAGAGACGGATGGAAGAGGAGGGGAAGGAGATGGAATGAGACGAGGAGGAAGCGATAATAAAGGAGAAAGGAGAGAGGGCGGAAGACAGGAATATGACAGATAACTCCTTAATGGTTTTCCTTTATCGTAAAATAGGTAAAAGAGAGAGAGAGAGAGAGAGAGA
The DNA here is from genome assembly GCF_038502225.1 of Cherax quadricarinatus. NCBI lineage: Eukaryota > Metazoa > Arthropoda > Malacostraca > Decapoda > Parastacidae > Cherax > Cherax quadricarinatus. Next base: position 13,672,894 of record NC_091310.1, read on the forward strand.
GAGTGTGTGTTAAATACTAATCTCTACTTTGGGTATATGGATATGGTATATAAGTATATGGATCAATAATATCAATGTAAAACAATGAAAACAATAGGCAACTAAAGATTATTTTAAAATTAATATTAATATTATATTTCACATTATAACAGAGATAAATTACTTCTAACAACAAAAACTCCTGACTTTAACTTGTTAAAATTTCCCAACATTCCTAACTTGAATACTAATAATACATATCATAGGGCTTATACATAGACTAACTATTCCTGGTGCACAGTATTTCTCATAGCATATTAAATAACTTCAGTGATCAGGCAAGTACCTCGTATCACAGAGCACTAAGGTTTCAACACTTCCCTGGTACTGAGATTTGATTCTCAATGGAAGGAGCCAGCAGCTTGTACCAGATTATATAAAATAAGTATCTTAGTATTTAAGATAGAATAATAAAAAGAAAACTAAATAAATGGGAGATGCAAATATGAGCATTTCCCATCAGCATTACACATAGTCTTAAACATTACAAGCGTTACACATACTGGCAAGTGACAACAGACATCCCTGAACTAAGGCAACTAATCACCCCTCACCACTAGCCCTTTAAATATGTCTAACGTACTAGTACACAAATCCTGTCTAAGTATCCAGCGTACTAGTACACATTATTTTTGACCTCGGCACAACTCTGTAGATCTTCCATATATTCATACATTTGAAAATATTCTTAGGCCAGCAGGTTCACTCAGTGTATCATGATTACCTATGTCCGACATGCTAGTACGCCTAACTAGGAAAAGTAATCAATGAAGCCAACAGCTGTTATTCCACCACGACCTTCGCTATCAGCAAACGGGGTGTGCAAGTGCCAGTAAGATGACTTATTCATGCCACTAAGATGACTTATTCATTCCATCTTTATTATTATTTCATGGTACTAACATAGGCGTTCAGCCGCAAAGCACACTATATTTAACCCAGGATAATCCAGCAAATTCCAACAACGTGAATAATTTCCATGTTTTGCGGAGTATTACACTCTGAAACTATTATAATCTTATAGGTATTCCGTGTACATAGTTTAAGAATGTGACCGACAACAGTCCACTAACACCCAGGATGCGACCCACACCAGGATGTGACGCACACCAGTCCACTAACACCCAGGATGCGACCCACACCAGGATGTGACCCACACCAGTCCACTAACACCCAGGATGCAACCCACACCATTCCACTAACACCCACATAATAGTAAAAAAAAAAGTTATATAGTATACAAACAGTATATATACCAATTATTCCAAGTGTGTCAGTGTCGAGCTAAGCATTTTCCCATGTTTGACGCGCTAAAATACCTTTAAACACATCTAATATCATAAGAAACTAGTGTATATAGTGTTCAACATAAAAGCAATTATGAAACAGAAAAAATCTCGGCGTCAATAAACAGCAAAAGTTTTGCAAATATCTCAGGGGCTTTTGCGTCGCTGTTGTTGAGCAGTGATCTTTTTCCACTAACCTCAACACACCATAAAATCGCAAGTTTTTGTCATATTTCACTCAATGTAGTATTATTGGACTCATAAAAATGAATTCTATCGAACTTTAAGAAAGAAATATATATTTTTTTTATTTTTTAAATATTCCAACAGAGACCAGAACTTTTGTTTCAACGTATCGTGCAGTTAAAAGTCTTTTGATGTGTAGTCATTAGGACCAGAAAAAACTCTTAGCCTACTGCGTGTATCCTGAAGAAGAAGAAGAAGAAGAAGAAGAAGAAGAAGAAGAAGAAGATCTGAGGAGCCAAGATACACACAGTTAAGAACATAAGAACATAAGAAACAGGGAACACTGCAACAGGCCTACTGACCCATGCGGAGCAGGTCCATGTCCTCCCCCCGGATTAGACCAATGACCCACACCCCGGATTATCCCAATGACCCACCCAGTCTGGTCATCCCCACTCAAGGATGGAGCACTGTACCAGACCCAGCAGCACAAGCTAGTCATGTCCAACTCACACCCACCCACACCCACTCATGTATTTATCTAATCTATTTTTAAAACTACACAACGTTTTAGCCTCAATAACTGTACTCGGGAGCTTGTTCCACTCATCCACAACTCTATTACCAAACCAGTGCCTTCCCATATCCTTCCTGAATCTGAATTTTTCCAACTTGAAACCATTGCTGCGAGCCCTGTCATGGCTGGAAATTTTCAGCACACTATTTACACCCCTTTTACTTATTCCTGTTTTTCATTTATACACTTCGATCATATCCCCCCGGCCTATTTTGGTGTCATCAGTAAATTTGCTTATGTCGCTATTTATTCACTTATCTATGTCATTTATGTAAAATGTGAACAATAACGGGCCCAACACTGACCCCTGAGGAACACCGCTTGTGACGTGCCCCCATACTGATTTCTCCCCATTTATGCAAACTCTCCGCTGTCTATTTGTCAGCCATGCCTCTACCCAGGAAAAAAAATTCTCCTCCTATTCCGTGTGCCCTAAGTTTCCTCAATAGCCCCTGGTGTGGAACTCTATCGAAATCCTTACTGAAGTCCATATACACAATATCATATTCATTACCATGATTTACCTCCTCAAACACCTTAGTGAAAAAAGTTAGTAAATTCGTATGACAGGAACGCCCCATTGTAAAACCGTGTTGAGAATCATTAATCAATCTGTGCCTGTCAAGATGGCTACGAATTGCTTCGGCAATTATTGATTCCATAAATTTTCCCACTATGGAGGTAAGGCTTATTGGTCTATAGTTCGAAGCCAAGTACCTGTCACCTGCCTTGTAAATAGGTATTACATTTGCCATTTTCCACTTATCAGGCACTATGCCAGTTTGTAGTGACATGTTAAAAAGATTAGCCAAAGGTATGCTAAGTTCGTCTTTACATTCCTTTAACACCCTTGCAAACAGTTCATCAGGACCTGGGGATTTGTTAGGTTTTAGTTTCTCTATTTGTCTGAGGACCATGTCACTAGTAACCGCAATCGTACATAGTTTATTATCATCCTGTTCTACGGAATTTATTATTTCAGGAATATCGCTAGTATTTTCCTGGGTGAAAACTGAGAGGAAGTAGGTATTTAGAATTTCACACATATCCTTATCAGTGTCAGTGATCTGACCAAAGTTACTCTTAAGTGGACCAATCTTGTCCCTAATCTTACTTCTGTATACCTGAAAGAACCCTTTTGGGTTAGTCTTTGAATCCCTTGCGACCTTAGCCTCATAATCTCTTTTTGCTTTTCTTATTCCTTTTTTTATTTCTCTCTTTAATTGAATATATTGATTTCTTAACTGCCCATCCCCTCTTTTGTTACGGCTATATATGCCTCTCTTTTGACCAATGAGATGTCTTAATCTATTGTTCATCCATTTGGGATCATTTTTGTTAGATCTAATTTCCCTATTAGGAACAAAAGTTGTCTGGGCAGCTAGAACTATGCTCTGAAAAACGTCATATTGGCAACCAAGATCACCTACCTGACCCATAGTCAGGACATCCCAATTTAGCCCACCCAAGTAATTTTTCAGTCCCATGAAGTCGGCCAAGCGAAAATCTGGGACAGAGATTTCATTGCAGTTATCTGGGTAATTCCATGATATATTGAAACTAAGTGATTTGTGATCACTTTCCCCAAGCTCATCATTAATCTCAAGATTATTAATTAGTGAATCTTTGTTGGCAAGGACCAAGTCAAGCAGAATGTTTCCTCTAGTTGGTTCTGTCACAACCTGTTCTAAAAAGCAATCTTGAACCGTATCAAGAAAGTCACTAGACTCAAGATTTCCTGTCATATTGTTCCAATCAATTTGTCTAAAGATAAAATCTCCCATTATCACAACATTTTCATATCTAGATGCCTTATGAATTTCGTCCCATAACAGCTTATTGCACTCCCTACCAAGGTTTGGGAGCCTATAAATCACACCCAAAATTAATTTGTCACGACCCTCGAGAAACTGAAGCCAAACCGATTCTGTGTTCGATGTTTCTAATCTTATATCATGTCTAAGGCAACAATTTAAATTTTCTCTGACATACATCGCCACACCACCACCCTTCCTGTTGACCCTATCAGTGTAGAATAGTTTATAACCCTGTATGTTGCATTCAGAAGGCATTTCTCTATCTTTCAGGTTGAACCAGGTCTGCTATACCAATAATATCTATATTACCTACACTTGCAAGTAATTTTAGCTCATCTATCTTATTTCTTAGACTCCTACTATTTGTATAGTAAACATTAAGGGAGCTAGTCACTCGTTGCCCTCTACTATCTCTCTTTGTTTGTTGATCAATTGATTTGCCATTACTAGCAACTTTATTTTGAATATTGTCTTTTAAACATATCCCTGAGGTATCCCGGTAATAACTGCTGTTTTTAACCCTAATGCTGCAGCTTGATTGTTTCCCACAAACACCCATACCTCTATAATCTATCAGTTTAAATTCCTCGACAAGTCATCAGTTATCCTCTCAATTGAATTGGCTAATGCAACCACTCCATCCCCAGAGAGATGAACCCCATCCCTTGCATACATATCACGTTTGCCAAAGAATAGGTCTCAGTTATCAATGAATGGGATTGCAAGTTCCTTGCAGTACCTGTCTAGCCAGCGATTTATACCAATTGCCCTAGACATCCATTCATTGCCCACTCCCTTTCTAGGCAAGATGCTACATATGACTGGGATCCCTCCCTTAGACCTAGCTACTTCTATGGCTGACCTGTACTTATCCAGCAGCTCCTCTCTCCTGCCCTTCCCAATGTCATTACCCCCAGCACTAAGACAGATAATGGGCTTGTTCCCATTACCTGCCATAATATTATCCAACCTGCTGACTCTGTCGCCAACACCAGCTCCAGGAAGACACACTCTTTGTCTGACCTTTCTGTCTCTGTTACAAAATGCACGGTCCATATATCTTACCTGAGAATCGCCTACTATTAAAATATTCTTACCTTGATTAGCAGGGGAATCAGTGGTATCTTCAACCTCACTAACCAGTGAAGTACACTCGTCTTGGAGAACAGAGAATCGATTTCCTACCTTCACACCTTCTCTATTAACTCTCATCTTCCTTCTTCCTGAACTGTGGACCACTTGCCACTTAAAGCGGCTACCACCATCACTGCAGGTGACCATTCCTACCTCACCAGCTAAATCCTTCTCACACTCGCTCCCAAACTCATCTATGCGAAGCTTCTACTTCCTATTTTCCTCCTGAAGAAGTAGAATCTCCTTCTTCAACACATGAACCAGGGATTCTAAAGCACTACAACAAGCCATGGTATGGGTAACAGCCCACGCTAACTCCCAAGAGCTTAGCGGTATGACCGCACTTGACCACCAGTCAACTGGTTCACTAGGTGTGATATAAACAGGGATAAAAGAGTGAAAAAGCAGGTTGAGGAGACGATGGGAGGGAGGGAGAACAGAATCAAGTACGGAAGAAGGTGGGAAAGGATAAGAAGGGAACAGCAAAGAGACTGACAGCAAGCTGAGTTAGTATTATCACTGTCTAACTGAAAGTGACAATATTCTTCTAAGGGTGCACCTCCTCTACAATAAGTATGACGCCATTTTTAAGATAAATTGTATAAAATACTGATATTAGAAAAAGAGACACAAGAGCATAAAAGAAGGAGCACTGCAGCAGACCTACTGGCCCATGCGAGCCAAGTCGAGCTCTCACCCACCCACACCCACTCATGTATTTATCTAACCAATTTTTAAAGCTACACAGGGTTTTAGCTATAATGACGCTACTTGGGAGTTTTATGGGGAATATTACCAGCTAATTTTATTTAAAGATATTAATGAAATATATTTAGCTCCAGTGTTGATTCGGCCGTTTTGCAGTTTCACCCAAAACGGTCCCTTCGATGTGAATCATGGTATCCCCATACCGTAGCTGTTGAGGAATAAGTGATAAGTAAGTAATTACCCCAAAGGAGCGTATATTTCAGCATTTAACACTGGAAACTTAATGCTGAATGGAGTTGTACTCACTTGGTTGGGCTCAATGGCCCACCAATTACGGGGTCTATTGGTAAATCCAGGCATGACACGCCCCTGTCTATCAACTGCAACCAACCTAACTAGGAGCGAGTAGACTTACCTGGGTATTTGTATCTGACCCAAAATTTTCCCTGGCTTGTGGTTGGGAAAATGTGGCTCCGGTATCAGTATCTTGATTGGAACTAGAGTGTCTCAGGGAATGTTGCAGTGTCCTCCACTGGGATTGTTCTGCATACACTCGCACGATTACACCACACTGTTCAGTTCCAGATTTGTCTTTAGTTTCGTGATATTTTTACAACAGGAAGACCGGTTACACTTCACTGCTTAATTAATGCTCTACCGCGAATTTCTGATATTGTTAAATGAACAAGAGTCAAGAACGCACTAATCACTATTGTTCCTTTGTCTGTTTCCACGTAAAAGGGCGAAGCCCAGTCCCTTTCGTGAAGCAATCTGAGCTTCTCCTATGCACTGTGCCCTCGGGCGGCTCCTCAAGCATGATTTCTCTCCGTGCTTAACACTGCAACAGTATTCAATACAAGCTGTAAATTTATCCGTTATCTGGCTATAGACGACAGTTAACCAAGTCCCACATTGTAGGTTAAGTGGTGCAGGGCTTTTCTGTAATTTTCCTGCTAAGGGCAAGAAGAGTCAAAACTCTCATTTCGCTGTCACTTGTATTGCAACGAACACTGATCTGTAAGAAGACGGTGGCGTGACTGTGCTCTGGTACACAGTAGTAGATGCATTTGCTTCCAATCAAAGTGTTTATGCGGAAGCAAGAGATGCTATCAGCCCCTCCTCTTCCGGGAGGGCTGAGTCCCAAGTCCTTCAGGGGACTGAAAGGGGATGAAAGGGCTGAGATATACCCCTTTTCTGAAGAGTTTTCTCCACAAGTTTGTTCAACTCATCCGCAACTCTGTTACCAAACCATCTTTTCTGATTCATTGTTAGATATTTCTAGCACATTATTTGCATTCCCATTATTTATTTTATTTTCCATTTATACACCTCAGTCATATCTTCCCTAATTTTACGCCTATCTAGAGAGTGCACATTCAGGGCCCTCAGGCCATCCTTGTTGTAAGGAAAGATTTCTGACACATGGGATCATTTTTGTCATCCATCCTCCGTCCTGTAATATGGCGATCAGAACTGTGTAGCATAATCTAAATGAGGCCTACCCAATGATACAAGAGTTGAAGAATAACCTGCGGACTCGTTAGTTATACTTCTTGATGTGATAAAGCCAAGAATTCTATCCGCTTTATTTTGAGTACTTACGAACTGTCTATGCTTTAGATTACTGCTAACCAGAACTCCTAAATCTTTTTCTCAATCAGAGATATCAAGATCTACGTTACTTAGTTTACAAGAATCATGGTTATTTACCTATCCAACGTTTAGAACTTTGGATTTGTCAATGTTGAACTGCATCTGCCGCTTCACCGACTACTAGAGCACTAGAGTGCTCCAGGAAGATCAGAGCTAAATAGGCCGTGGAATTCATCATAATGAATTCCACGGCCTATTTTGGTGTCATCGGCAAACTTGTTTATGTCGCTATTTATACCCTCATCTACATCGTTTATGTAAATTGTGAACAACAATGGGCCCAACACTGACTCCTGTGGAACACTGCATGTGACGCTCCTCCACTCTGATTTCTCCCCATTAATTCAAACTCTCTGTTGCCTGTCTGTGAGCCACGCTTCTGTCCAGGAAAAAAAACTTCTATTCCGTGTGCCTCGACTTTCCCTAGTAGTCTCCGATGTGGGACTCTGTCAAAAGCCTTACTGAATTCCATATACACAATATCATATTCATTATCATAATGAGAGTCCTGGTCTGTAGTTGAAACCTAAGGACCTGTCACCTGCTTTATAGATAGGTATCACATTTGCCATTTTCCACTTTTCTGGTACTATGCCTGTTTGTAGAGATATGTTGAAAAGACTAACCAGAGGTTCACTAAGGATGTAAGTGATCAAGGCGAGATAGTAGACAATGAAATGAAGAAAGGAAGAAAAGATGAGAAAGAGAAGAGAACGGAATTATAGAAGGTAGATGATTTTTTAACGTAAAACCTTGTTTAAGAATCATATCTATAAAGGGTAGAAGGCAATAAGAAAGGTAATAATGAAATTAAAGGAAGACATAAAAGAAGTAGAAAAGGAAGAGGAAATGAGGGGATAAGAGATTACGATAGATGAGAAAAAGATGGAACAAGGCTCGGAAAGAGGGGGTGAAAGAATGGGTAAGATAATAGTGAAAGGGAACTAGCATAGAAAGTAAGGAGGAGACAACACCATCACTTACATATACCAAATATATATTGTTTTTCCTCCTTAGATATACAGTGATACCTCTCATATCTGAAATATAGGGGCCGAGACCGGTTCGGAAACATGGAGCTTCCGGATACGTGACGGGAGGGATGGGGGGAATTCGCATCCGTACCGTCATATCGCCATCGGCGACGGCGTTGTAGATTTGAAAAACGAATCCAACGTTGTCTGTCGGTGGGACCAGACACTCTGAGCTCGAATAACAGCCTCCCGCATTTCACGGACCACAGAACCATAACTTTTCAAATGGGATGTGGACAGTGGATGCTCCAAATACTCCAAAAGTGTTTCGACACCTGCCCTTGATGCTGAAGTTTTTGGTCTTGGAGGCATTGGGTCATCGTCATCGTTGTCGTCACTTTAGGAATGTTCCGGGTGCAACACTGATTCTGCAATCTTTGCATCAGTCAGATACTGCACACCAGGGTCGTCTTCGTTACACTAGCCAGTCCTGCACTTCATCTGCTGTAGCCATTTTAAATTCGGTGCCACGAACCATCATACCACTACCACGTTGTTGTAGGTACCACTTCATCACGCACCTGATCGATTTCCAGGCTCTGTGGCTTCGCCATCACTTTTCATTCGGCACTTTTTCCAGTTTTGGAGACGGCAGAAAACTCACTTGTCGCAGGGGTGTCGGAAGGGAAAGGCGGGCCGCCCCGGGTGACACCATTTAGGGGGTGACACCATAGAGGCTCTAAAGAAGGTAACACTAATGACCAAAACCATGCTGCAGCAACCTAAAAGAAAAATCCTTCGTTTCTATATAGACCATTATAGGATTACAGAGTACAGATAGAACTATATAGGGAAAATCCCTGATTTTGATGTGATAGATGATTTTGAAGGATTGACGGCAAGGAAATGAAATAACAGTTTCTTTGAGATGTTACCTGTACTCAAGGTTAAATCGGAACTAGTTTTTTCTTTATTTTCCAAGTTTTTTTTTCATTGTTGATGAATAAATGTAGGATCTGTTGCCTATACTCAAAGTGGTATTTGAGTTTGTTTCCTCAATATTACTACGATTATTTATTTTATTATTAATAAAGTTCGGTTTATGGCGTTTAAACATTCTCATTGCTAAACATTAGTCACTGGGCATGCAACATGGGGGTAACACTGGGCATGGATTTCATGGGGGTGACACCAAAGATTCCACCCCGGGGGACACTAACCCTAGCGACGCTCTGTACTTGTGTAGGCCATAATCTTACCATGATGGGGGGGCGAAGAGTGAGGCTCCTAGTGGCCAACCGGTACACTGAAGTGCGCGCCAAGTTTGATTTAGTCTTCTGCCGTATCCGAACAGCTGTTCGGATATATCGGTAATAATTTTAGAATTTTGCCCTTTCCCAGGGCCTGTTCGGATATTGGCGAGGTTCGGATAATGGCAGGCCGGATATGCGAGGTATCACTGTATAAAAAAAAAATCCAGGAAAATCATTATTTTTCAGACTTGTTTACCATTAGATTTACATATATAATAAGACTTTTCACTAAATATATACAATATTTTAAAGTATCACTTTACTATTTCCATCAAGTACATATTTTTGTTTAATTCATTAAACATAAAGTGAAAACATATACTATAACCAAACACTCTGATAGAGAAAAGTAACTTTTTTCAGAAATACGTATTACGAAGGCAGGTACGGTTAAAAATGTTTTTTTTTTTTGTTTTTTTCACAGTTTAAAATTTGTTAATAACCATTATTATACTGTAATGAGAGAGAGAGAGAGAGAGAGAGAGAGAGAGAGAGAGAGAGAGAGAGAGAGAGTTATCGCGTCACTCTTTGTACAGAATAATTAATCTACATGATATTATTAAATGTACGACTATATTCACGTCGCGAAATGAAAAACTTAAGCAAGTTTTACCTTGAAGTATTTCTATATTATCTTCAATAAAGCTAAAGTGACGCAAATAATGTGCGAAGAAAGCATGTACAGTCGTAATTTAATTACAATTTATGCTCAGCTATCTCTAATTTTTAAAGTAGATATGTTCATTATGATTTAATTTTAGTTTCTCTAAGGGAGACAGAGTTCAAATGAACTGGTGAGCAAAACTGCCCAGGCAAGAGAGTGAGGGTTGTGTCCCCTATGCAGTTACTTGTGTACAACAGTCTTGTGTGTTTCTAACATTGCTGTCACATCCTACACATTCCCAGTTGAAGGTATGGTCAGCAGTTGAAAACACTTGTGCATACATCACCTGGCTCTCAAAGATCAAGATGAAATATGTTATAAATGACTGATCGATATATAAAAAAAAACTTTGAGCATAAAAGGAGAAATTGCAGATATTTCAAGCTTCTCCTTTAAATCATTTTCCCTTAAAGCTGAGTACATGCACATCTTAACAATTTTCCTATGCTTTTAGAATATTGTGAGTGGTTTAAGTATCTAAGAGTTCTCAGGATGCTTATTGCCCATTCCATCTCTCTCATTTGTACATTAGAGGTAAAATCAAGAAGATATGTTAAGTGGTTCTTGATAACTGGACCCTTGTAGGCCAGATATTAATGTTTTTTTCTCTGTAATTGGTGAATCTGCAGTCATAAACAAATTTTTGGAAAAAGTACACCCTCATTAATACAAAAAATTATAATTATCTTACTCTTCCGTACATAAACTCTCAAATATGTATAGTGGTAAAATTGTGAGTCAAAATAATCAAAAATATTATCTCAATATTGGCCTAGTTCTTGCCAACCTGCAACTGCAGTTCAGTAGTATGAGTAAGATATTAGGTCTGTCTACCATAGCTTAAAAACTAGTGCCATTATTTCCATAACATAAATAATAAAGTTCATTGTCCATAATAACCTGTCTGTGTCTGTGATGCACCTTGACTCCATTTTCAAACACCTGTAGTAACCACAAAAATTGTGTCAATAGTATTGTCATTTACTAAAAAAATAACTGGCTACAGACAGCAAGAGGGGAAAATGACTTGAGTGCTTTCATATTAGACACTTATTGAAACTTTATTGTCTTTGGACTTTGATCAATCATTTAGGAAGCTTTAATGAAAGCTTCTCTGCCTTTCAAACTTGATCATTAATTGAAAAAGTTTCAGTCCTTGATCAATTAAAATCAGTAATATCCATGAAGTGATCAGAGTCAAAAAGACTGAGGAGTCTTTGTTAAAGGTTGAATTTCTTCATAATTCCTAGCTGTCTTGGCACCATAATTCTCCTTGTATTACAATTCCCACCTCGCAGTAAAGTCTCATTTCTCAACTATTCCCACATATTGTTTTCTAACTATATACCGTCTAATTATATACCGTCTTTGTTATACCAAAATGGAAGAATATATATGCATAATGAATGGCAGTAGTTACCCCATACCCACTGAAGAGGATGGTAGTTATCCCATACCCATTGACGAGGGTGGTAGTTATCCCATACCCATTGAAGAGGGTGGTAGTTATCCCATACCCATTGAAGAAGGTGGTAGTTGCCCTATCCCCATTAAAGAGGGTGGAAGTTATACCATACACATTGAAGAGGGTGGTAGATATCCAATACCCATTGAAGAGGGTCGTAGTTACCTGATACACATTGAAGAAGGCAGTAGTTACCCCATACCCATTGGAGAGGGCAGTAGTTACCCAATATTGAAAATTGCGGTAGTTACCCTATACCCATTGAAGAGGGTGGTAGTTAGCCTATACCCATTGAAGAGGGTGGTAGTTAGCCTATACCCATGGTGTGGGTTGTCGTAAAAATATTACAGCGGCATAATGGGACAAAAGACTGGAGCAAAAATATTTAACATTTTAAAAAGTTAGAGTGGTAATGAAGTATTGACATAAGTCTGAATACTTATTTTTGCAGTCATGAGTTGTGTCTCAGGCACTGATCCACCATGAGGCCTGGTCACAGACCGGACCACAAGGCCATCAACCCTCTGAACTCTCTCAAGGTATACTCCAAGTATACAAACAAAATAACAATTTATCTTAAATGTGGTTTTGAATTATTTTTATAACTTATATTTTATCACAGAATTGTTAATGAAACAAAGTAAAGTGAACATGCTGAAAAAAATTATTATATATTTTAATTACATTTAAAAGTAATAGCAACATTAACAATAAAAATTTAGTAATTGAAATAAATAATAATAATAATAATAATAATAATAATAATAATAATAATAATAATAATAATAATTAAAAGCAATGCTAATAATAAAACTTTAATATTATTAGTAAAAATTAATAATAATAATAACAACATGCTTCAACAAAGATTATGTTAATAAAGAATGCTGAAAGGTGATCACACGTTTGTTCCATGGAGACCACCCCTGGTCTGCCTTCCTGGGAGACCACCCCTGGTCTGCCTTCCTGCGAGACCACCTTTGGTCTGACCTCTTGGGAGACCACCCCTGGTCTGCCTTCCTGGGAGACCACCCCTGGCCTGGCTTCTTGGGAGACCACACCTTGCCTCTCCTCCATATTATTTTCCTTCTGGATTACAAGTGATGCTCTGCGAACACTTTCCGTCTCGGAAGTTCATATTTATTAAAGATCTCACCTGGTCACTGGAACTCTTTTCTCCTTGTTGTTTTAAATAAGACTCAAAATGCCGTAGCTCTACTGCGTCCTCTTTGCGTAGGCGGCCTTGTTGATCTCTTGCAAATATATGAATGTACCTTAGACATGCCACAATGGACGGAGTATATATCTCTTCATCCGTGCTCAGCAGTCCTGACAAAGGTTCAAGCACGAACTGAAGACTTAGCTGCTTTGCATATGTATTTCTCACCAAAAACAGCAATAAATTTATTAGGAAAAAAAGTTTTTTTTTACGGCAATTGACCTTTTCTCTGTTGATTGTCATTGAAAAGTGAGTACTAGCACGTAGACTTTCACTTTTGTATCGTCCGTGGGTACCTTCCACTAAGGTCATCAGTGTACAGAGTTGGTGGTGTTCGTAAGGATTATATCCAGCACGACCGAAAACAACAGTGAACAGAAATTCCATATACTTACCACTCAGGGGAAGGGCTGCCAGATCCTCCTGGTTAATGTAGCAATTTTCCTCAGTAAAGATATTTACGAAGTTTTCTATTGTGTCTTGGATCCTTGAGTCATCACTTGCTCCCTTGAGGATTTTCTGGGTTGTGGGGATTTCCTGGCTGATGGGAATTTCCTTAGCGGTTGGGATTTCTTGGGTGGTGGAGATTACCTGGGTTGTGGGGATTTCCTGAGTGGAGGGGATTTCCTGGGTGGTGGGGATTTCCTTGGTGGTGGGGGTTTCCTGGGTGGAGGGGATTTCCAGGGTGGTGGGGATTTCTCTGGTGGTTGTGATTTCCTGGGTGGTGGAGATTACCTGGGTGGTGGCGATTTCCTGGGTGGAGGGGATTTCCAGGGTGGAGGGATTTCCTAGGTGGTGGGGGTTTCCTGGGTGATGGAGATTTCTTGGTTTGTCGGGATTTCTTGGGTGGTGGGGATTTCCTGTTTGTGGGGGATAGCCACAGCTGTGGAGATTTCTTGAGCGATGGGGATTACCTTGGAAAGGCATAAAATGCAATCCTGAGAGGCTTGGGTGGTAAGGAACTCTCCTCTTGAGAATCTTGACACACAATGAGTGCATCACAGAGGACGTTGGACTCACTTGCCTCCACCTCCCATATTTCATATTAAAGGAACAAAATGCTTCCTAATACAAGAATGAGTGTAAGGGTAACAACACCTTAAATAGTAGAGCCATGGTGGCCATGGGAGGTCCCTTCACCACCTATAAACAAATTAAATACATGAGGAAAAAATGAAATTGTCCTCAGTTTTCTCCAGCTCCTCCAGTTTGAGTTGTAGTGCTTTGTTTTGTCTTCCCAGAAAGATGTTGATGGTGGCTGGGAAGGTCCAGGAGCTTTATGGCTCCTAGTTAACAAGCGGAGGAGGAGCAGAAACAAAATACCCCAATACAGGTATCCATCTGACTAATGTCCTTACTCTGTAAATTTTGTAATATTTTTTAATAATAGCGTAGGAGATTGCCTCTCCTTCATTTACACTTTTGCAATACATATCACTAACACACTTAAGCCCCATGAGAGCGGCCATGATAAACATGGCAAATAGTGTTATGATTCTTATTTGTCTCATTTTGATTTTATCTTACGGTGACGTAAACGACGAAATAGATTAAAGGCAAGAGCTACAGTTCTAGGAAATCAACCAGCACAGTAGGAGATATAACCTAAGAGAAACAACAATGTTATTAGTAAGATGTTGATTTCGGTTTCTGAGCAGGGATGAAGCGCACTGACAGGCCATTCCTCATAATTTAATCTTCAAAATTCATCTTGGACAATCATGACGACCAAAGGAATGGATACTGAAAGTGAGATTTCAAACTGAAAACCTCATTATCAGCCTCCAACCGCCATCTTGAAGACTCCATCTCCCAGGATAGAAACTATTCAGTTTATTCCAAAAGTAAGGCCTTATTTGGAATACTTATAATTAATGGAACCAAGAAGGTGAAATAAGCTTAACCTCGCTCATACTGAGGTGAACCTAGATACTGTATATATTTACAAACTAGTCAGTAATTGAACATCAAAATGGTATACAATACCGACAGGTTTTTAGGTAAGACACATATGCAACAGTAAGACAACTTTATTCCGAAACGTTTCGCCTACACAGTAGGCTTCTTCAGTCGAATACAGAAAGTAGGCAGGAACAGTAGAGATGTGAAGACGATGTAATCAGTCCATCACCCTTGAAGTCGTAGAATTTGAGGTTGTCAGTCCCTCGGCCTGGAGAAGTTCAGTTCCATAGTCAGGAACTATCTGAAGATCAAGCGACAGTGCGGACACTTAAATACTGTCGGAAGGAGAGGTGCAGAGTAGTAGTAGTAGTAGTAGTAGTAGTGAGAATGTAGCCACTGAGAGGTCATGTCCCTCTCAGATCCAACACTTCTCACTTGAAAAGCTTGTCCAAGGTGTTTTCTGTACCAAGATGCCATGTGTTGCAGTGTCTGACAAGATGAACATCAAAATGGTATACAATACCGACAGGTTGTTAGGTAAGACACATATGCAACAGTTAGACAACTTTATTCCGAAACGTTTCGCCTACACAGTAGGCTTCTTCAGTCGAATACAGAAAGTAGGCAGGAACAGTAGAGATGTGAAAACGATGTAATCAGCCCATCACCCTTGAAGTCGTAGAATTTGAGGTTGTCAGTCCCTCGGCCTGGAGAAGTTCAGTTCCATAGTCAGGAAGTTCAGTTCCATATTCTTACCTAACAACCTGTCGGTATTGTATACCATTTTGATGTTCATCTTGTCAGACACTGCAACACATGGCATCTTGGTACAGAAAACACCTTTGACATGCTTTTCAAGTGAGAAGTGTTGGATCTGAGAGGGACATGACCTCTCAGTGGCTACATTCTCACTACTACTACTACTACTCTGCACCTCTCCTTCCGACAGTATTTAGGTGTCCGCACTGTCGCTTGATCTTCAGATAGTTCCTGACTATGGAACTGAACTTCTCCAGGCCGAGGGACTGACAACCTCAAATTCTACGACTTCAAGGGTGATGGACTGATTACATCGTCTTCACATCTCTACTGTTCCTGCCTACTTTCTGTATTCGACTGAAGAAGCCTACTGTGTAGGCGAAACGTTTCGGAATAAAGTTGTCTAACTGTTGCATATGTGTCTTACCTAGTCAGTAATTCTACATTCATTCAGCATTTGGTTTTTACAATTTGAGCACACATACAGAGGTACAAAAAAATACAGATAAGAGCAGCATGCCAAAGCCACTTATACTATGCATAGCATTACGGGCTGGCTTAAAATTAACTTAAGATTAACTAAGCAATGATGAAATCAGTGATAAAACATTAATGTAAACAGATTACTGTAAAGCACAAGTGAGTATTACAAAGACAGGTCATATGGTTGCATGCATTGTTGTACATTCAGTAGAATGGAGTATTCTGTTAGGTAGTGTATTTAAAAAATAATAAAGTTAGATTGGGTTTTAGGTTTAACATTTATGTGATATAATTGTGAGAAACATTTAAGATATACAATTTATAATGTTCAGTTATTCAGTATTTATTTGGTTTTGGGTGAGTAAGTGATCTTTGAGAAGAGACTTGAATTTATAAACAGGTAGTGTTTCTTTTATATTTACAGGTAATGAATTCCAGATTTTAGGGCCTTTTATGTGCATTGAGTTTTTGCATAGTGTGAGATGGACACGAGGAACATCAAAGAGTGATCTGTGCCTTGTGTTATGGTCATGTGTTCTGTTGAGGTTGGCAAGGAGATGTTTGAGGGGAGGGTTAATATCAGAGTTAAGTGTTCTATGTATGTAATAGGTGCAGTAATAAGTATGGATGTTTTGTATGGTGAGTAGGTTTAGTGTATTGAATATTGGTGGAGTGTGCTGCCTGTAGTGAGAATTTGTTATCATTCTAACTGCAGCCTTTTGTTGGGTAATTAGTGGTCTGAGATGGTTACTTGTTGTTGAGCCCCATGCACAAATTCCATAGGTGAGATAGGGGTAAATAAGAGAGTGATATAGGGCCAGGAGGGCTGACTGTGGAGCATAGTACCGTATCTTCGATAGTATGCCTACAGTCTTGGAAATTTTCTTAGAAATTTGTTGTATATGTGTATGAAATTTGAGTCTATTATCAAGGTGGATTCCTAAGAATTTTCCCTCTGTTAGCTTTGTGATAGGTGATCCGTTTATCATTATGTTAATAGGGACATCTGCAGCTCTGTTACCAAACTGAATGAAGTAGGTTTTGTCAATGTTTAGTGTAAGTTTGCTAGTCCTCATCCAGGTAGACATTTTCTGTAATTCGGTATTTACAGTATTGGCTAGCGTGACTGGGCTCGGGTGGGAGAAGACGTATGTAGTGTCATCTGCAAATAGTGTGGGTTTGAGTAATTGTGAAGCATTTGGTAGGTCATTTATTAGGTATGAATATCGGCTTGCAAGGTAACAAGTATGCTGTAGTTAGTGTAGCATTACTCTGTGACTTCCCATGAGATACAGAAAGGCTTTCACTGATATCCTGCAGACACCAGTGAAACCAATTATATTATGTCTGACATATAATAACCTTAGCAACCTTGATGTCATTAGTGCATCAGAGGAATTACACTCATTATAGTCATTTGAAAGTCCATGACTGATAAGGGGGTATGTTTCGCCCAGGAGCAGTTTTAGGGTATAGTTCATTGCGAACTGACTATATGTAAGTACCTTTAGGGCATGTAAACAAATCATGGTTCTAGCAGTGAACACAGCCTTAATGATTAATACTGAACTTCATATCATCAAGGATTAAAAATTAAATATATACCTTTAACAGTAGGTGCTCCTTCATGCACATTTTATTACATATTTCCTCTACACTTTAAGTTGTGTATATCTGCTGATCTGTTATAAATTAGGTTAGGTAAGATTGGTTAGGAAGCGGACAAGTGCTTCCTAACACGAATCTTAGTTATATGATGACCCTCTAATAGAGATTTCAGACATCTGACATCTGAACTTACCGGTTCATCCTTTAAAATTTAAGATTATATCAATAGTAAGGATAATACATGTTAACAGTTATACTATGATTCTGAGTACTGTGTATATATAAAGGTGAACCTGTGTCTGTTTATAACAGATTAGAATATTGAAGTTGTATGCTTTAAGGATTATGAATTTATTTGTATAGCGAGCATCAGCGTATATTAGTTCCATTTATTATTAATTCATACCCATTTAAATATGCATAATGTTAATTGTGATTTAATGAACTCTTATCATGAATTATGAATTAATTGTTTCAGCTTAATTTAGCTTTCACATTCCATTACAGGCAAAGTATTTTGTGTTGCGAATGCAGATATTATGAACTGAATAATAGTTAAAGATAAACTAGCATAATTTAGTAATTGTTACATAATTGGAGATAAAGAAGCGAGTAAATAATAGCAACAGAAATAAAGGACTTGAGACTTCGTCATACACATTCAGAATTTTTGCAATTTATGGTAAAGTTTGCAAGCATTATGAAATTTTAAGCAATAATTATTATGACATCCATTTTGTCTTATAACGGTAGAATGTGGATGAGAAACAGCTGCAGAAGCAAATTTCCAATACCACTGTGTATATGTGAAAAAGTTGACATAAACAAACGATCGGTTACCTTTGTTCGAACATGTAGAACCCACCTACTGAAAGTGTCATAGATCACGTAGTATTTGAAAGAAATGTGTATGTAGTGTAGGACACTAACACTACCTCCATAACCTCATCGATGACATGATTGATTTAATTGGGATTTTACTATTCATACGTGCTGTTCCTTGCCCTTCTATAAATGATTATAGTTCTCTAAAATGTCTTCTGAGGCGAGCTATACACATGAATGATAATTTCAAAACCAACTAGGACGGGTTCTTAAAGATCAGGTCTCTTTTCACTCACCTAACTCAAGTTTACCTAAACATTCCAGGTACATCAAGGCAGCCTGTGGGTGAGATAATATTTACATTCAAGAGCACGAGACTAGAAACCTTCGTCAGTATATGAAGACCAAGCCTGATAAATGGAGATTAAGGCTGTCTTACCGTACCAATGATAAAGATCTGATACATGACATGCTGTTATATAAAGGCTCCACAACCTTTGTTAACCATCCTGTTCATCTCTCCGAAGAGAAAAAGCTCCTCATCAGCTCAACGTTTGTTATCCTTGTAAAGACGATGAACCATAAAGATACAGCAGCAACACCGTCCTTGATTTGGTGAATTTTCTGAAAACAAACTGCTATTATAGAAACACAGGTACGGTCAGGAAAAATATGATGGGAAAGCCTGAAAAAAACAAGTAATATGGGATGCTACAGATTACAAATCCATTGATTGTATCCTTGCTTTGAGATGGAAATACAAGAAGGATGTTACTTTGTTGACTAATGAAATAGAAAGAGACGGAGCAAGGAGTAGAAAAAAAAGAGGAGTTTGATTATCTTTCAACAATGAAGAACTATAATGCTCAAATTGGTGGGATTGACAAAAGTGATATATTAGTGAATTTGTACAAAACTCCAATGAAATCCAAACTGTTAGGTAAGACACATATGCAACAGTTAGGTATCTTTATTTCGAAACGTTTCGCCTACACAGTAGGCGAAAGAAGAGAAGCAGAAGAGACTTGAAGACGATGTAATCAGTCCAAACTGTGGTACATACGTCTGTTTGCATATATCACTAATTAATATTGTACAGGTTTAATCGTGCTGCTCATTTTTTTAGAAGCGTCTTACACTGCAAGATCTCCACAAGAACTGGAAAGGAGCACAAGACCTACAAAGTTTCCTCCAAACACTTTTCTTGCTTCAAATACGGAAAGTTATAATGGCACATCTGACATGCCTCATCCTGCTCTGTAGCAACGTGCTGACAGGACTGATGTGAGTGTGGTATAATTCTGCCTTACTTTATTGGGCGATGCATGCAGATAAGTTGTCCTGTAAATTCTACAGTAAGAAAAATAACCCAGTTAAGTCAACCAATGGTTGTTCAGTCTGCCTGAAAATGGACAAGAATTGCTTCTGCTTCCATAACAAAGTTCTCTGAGCAGTAAGATGACATATATACTCAGAATTAATTGCATAGTATTAGCTGATGTAATAACACTTCCTATTAGTTTGCATGAACTTTCAGCAATGTGAAAATATTAATTGCATTATTTTTGAACAACGTTTGTATATTTTAACAAGTTAAATTATGCTTTTAACATGTTCAATTATTTTTAAACATGTTTAGTTATTTGTTTTGTACTTTTGTTTTGAAAAATATAGTTTAATTATACATGCAAGTCTTTTATGTAACATATTGAAATGTTATATGCGGATTTTTTTTTTATACTTTTCGCGGGCACTAGACCTCTGAGTATTTCTTCTTTTTTTCCGGCTTTTCCAGGAAATCTCTTGAAAATTTAAAAAAAAACATTGAAAATAAAGAAACTGAACCTGTAGGTAATCGTGTTAAATTGGCCGCTAAAGTCAATGAAAGTGGTGTAGCTGAAGTTACTTTACCTGTAGCTCGTGCAATACTACAAGGGAATAGAAACAGAAACAAACAGTGAATGCCTGGTTTGATCAAAATGTTAATAAAGACATGATTAAATCAGCTTAACAAGAATAGCCAATGCTATGAGGCTGCAATTAACTGTATTTTTGGGTAAGAGGCTGTAAATAATGACAGTAATAGTTGTAAATCTCTTACCTGATGAAATTACGATTTATAGTATTAATTATTTATATGGAACTTATGTTTAGTAGCTATATTCATGGTTTCATATCAAAATTCACTTGTATGTATTGTTCAGTAACATTCAACAAATGTAAACTCTAAACAAATGTAAGAAATATATTTACTGCAAAAACTACTGTTTGTAGATTTTTCTTCTTGGAAGCCTCGTAGCTCTGTAGTAAGGTCCTGGACACGCTACCATTGCCGCTTGCTAGCTTCCACAAAGTCCTGCACACAACACTATGTTTACAGCACACTTGTACAGTGCAAATCTGTTTCCTCTGATGTAGTGTTTGCTAAGCCAATTAGGACCTTTTTGAAGGCCCTGGTATTTTGGCATAAATATATGTTGACAGTTGGCATAAATTAACGTTATCAGTAGCTCAAGGACAAAGGAGAGTTGTTCACAAGCAGAAGTTCACCTTAGTGGAATTTCAAAATGTTCTGTGAATAGAATAACTAACCGTCCATTAACCTAAGTGAGAGATTCCAATGTACCTCATATATAACTCCGTCACATTTACTGAATGAGTTGAGTGGAACTCATGTCTGTTTTAAGAAGTATTCCGGTTTATGACAGTCCAAATTACAATGGCAGCAATATTCCTAGAAATAAATTTAAACATTTAAATAAGGCTCTTGAGTAATGGAACAAAGTGTGGCTTTCCGACTATTTAACTTTAAGAGAACATTATTACGGTGCAACAGAACCATTTACCGTACTTCTGTGATCCCTGGTGATATCGTCCTCAAAACCAACATGAGCCGTAAACCACAATGGGCCAAACGGAGGGTAACTGACACTTTTCCAGATCTAATGGGGGTTAATACAGAACGGAGAAAGTGCAAGTACAGAACGTTTCATAAAATGACTTATTTAAATATATGCAGTGACCCCTTCTCCTGGTAAGGACATTGTATCCATGGGGAGGTATCCTTCCAAATATACTGAATGCCCTAATGTATTCTCAGGCGAGTCATCATGTCCACGAAGATGAAGCTTCATCTCGGAATGAATGAGCTCGCGAGGAGCAACGAACTACCAGAAGAAATACTTGAAGACTCTAGAATAAAAGAGAAGAGAATGCTTATTTATAAAGTTTATCTATAAATTAACCACACTGATTATCCCTCGGTCTCAGTGTCAAAAATGTTTCATATTTTTCAGAGACTAAAGATAATAATCATTGTTAAATTACGTGTTTGTAAGCCAGGCAGTTAGTATTTCTTTGTGAAGAATAATCAACGTGACTTTATTAATTGTATGACTATATTTACATACTGAGTTGACAAAATTAAGCAAGTTTTGCCTTGAAGCATTTCTATATTGTTTACAATAAAGATAAAGTGACATAAAAATTGTTCGGATAATTCAAGTAAAATGTCACAATTTAATTTCTATTTAAGTTTACACTACACTTAAATATATATAGTAGACATATTTATTGTTTATTATAGGTTTCCGTAAGGAAGACAGGTTTTAAATGAACTGCTGACTAATATGTTATTAATTAAATCCAAGAGCTACAGTTTTGGGACTCCAACCAGTACACTTAGAGACATCAACTCAGAGAGGCCACATCACAGGAATTAAAAGCCCTGACAGTGCATTCCTTAAAATTTAATCTTCAAGAGTCTTTGTAGATAATCACGATTACCAGATGAATAAACGTTTCACGTGGAGATCTCAAATTCGAGACTCCAATATCAATCTCCATGAGGACGTACAGGGGACAACCTTGAAGACTCAAGTCAGTTCTTTCCCCAAGTGAGGCCTTACTATAGAAAAGAATTATGAGAACATGGGAGGTAATCTTTTAGAGCAGAACATCACCGATACTGAGATGATCGTCGATACATTTCTGTAGACCATTTAATAATTCTACAATTATCTTGACATTTATTTGGCATGAGTGTTGGTTTGTAAGATAGGTATATTGGTTTAATATTGTGTTACTGTGGGATGTCACCTGAAATATAATAAGGCTCTCAGTTTATACGGGATCCTGCAAATCACCTGTGAAATAATTTATGTTAGGTCATTCATAAAACAGTCTTCAAGGTCACGTGAACAACCTTGATGTCATGAGAACATCAAAGGAATTACTCTCCTCATTATATTAAATTAAAAGTCCGTCATTGATAGGAGAGTAAAATAAAGCCAACCACAAAAATTAAATCACACACAAGAGGTTATTTTTTAGAAGCCATATATTCCCACTGCTAAAATTATCTACGCATATTTACAGTATGTATAATAATTTACCAGAGACAATATTATAGGTCAAGTGATAAGCGAGCAAAAATGAATCTGCTCACTCTTACCTTTACACAGGAACAAAAAAAGAAAAAAAAAACTATTATTCAGCCTGCAGCTGATGAGAGACTCACCAACAGCCCTGAGGGTAGGTGTAAAGTGAACTAGGTTAAAGTTCAACCCCGTCACCCTGCATGGCTGCTATTGTGTGGATAGCAGAGGTGTTGTGGCTGAGTATAATTTAGTATTTTAACGCAGTTTTTGTGAAAGGTGAGCTGTGTGGAACTCTTGAGGCAGCCTGGATTGACTTAGGATAAGAAGTGATCACTGTTATCTTGAGGCTGGAATACGGAATGCATCACCATAACAAATGCTATTCGTCTGTCTGTCTGTAAAGATAAAAACTGCCCTGTATAACATATTTAGTTTCAACTCTCTCCTCAGCAAAATTCCAAATATTAGAGGAAGTCCTCCCTTCTTTCTAATTATGTCTATTGCTAACCTAAACCTGCTAATCAGTTTCTCACTCCTTCGTCAGTCAACATCGTTGCCTCCAGCACAGAAACAGATAATAGGATTGCTCCCACTACCTTTCATCATGTCCAGACGGCTAACAATATTCCAAGAAAACACACCCTGTGCCTCCTTTCCCTATCTCTAAGACAAAACGCCCTTTCCAACTTAAACAAAGTTCTTACCCTTATTGGCGGTGTTAATCGTGAAGGGATACCCCCTCACAACCTTATTTATATCTCCTTTATTTATGCTTATCTTTTACTTATGTATTTTAATCATGAATCATGTCTCCTTTCATTCTACGTCTTGCAAGAGAACGTAGGGTAAGGGATTTAAATCTTTCTTCGTATGGAAGATTTCTAATGCAATAGATTAATTTTGTCACACTTCTCTGAATGTTCTCTAACGAATTTATATCCCTTTTGTTGTATGGAGACTAGAACTAAGCTAAATAATCTAAGTGAGACCTTACTAATTATGTGTAAAGTTCATAATACAAATCAAAGTAATTTCTTTGCCTTATTACGTTCGTTTAGGCATTGCTATTTTGTCTTAAGCTTCCTGCTTACCATACCTCCCAAGTCCATCTCACAATCTGCATGGCAAAGTTATGTATTTTTTACTTTATAAATACTAGGGTTATTTACATCCCAGTGGTTTTGGACTTTGCATTTATCTACATTGAACTTCATCTGCCACTCGTTTAACCGCAACAAGAACTTGTCTAAGTCCTTTGGAAGTACAGTGGCATCTTCCTATGAATCAATTATCCTGCCTATTTTTGTTTTGTCAGCGAAACTGCGCACATCAATTGCTATTCCCTCGTCAAGGTCATTAATATATATTATTAACAACTGGCCTAAGCCTGATCCTTATGGAACGCCACTTGTGACTAATCCCAACTCAGATACCACCGCTTTTATGTAGACTCTCTGCTTCGTATTGGTCAGCCATGCCTCGATTCATGACATAACTTTCCTTCCAATATCATGAGCTGCCACTTTTTTTAATAGTCTTTTGTGTAGTACTCTATCTTAAGCTTTACTAAAATCCAAATAAATATTATCGTATTTTTTATCACGATAAACTGCCTCAGATTATTTAATGAAGAAAGTCAGTAAATTAGTTGTCAGGCAGGAAAGGCCCCTCGTGTATCCACGTTGAGTATCATAGACCAAATTCTGCTTATTAGTATGGCATCTTATAATATCAGCTTTAAATGACACTAGTAATTTGCCTGCGATTGAGGTTAAGTTCATTGGGAGGTAATTTGATGGTAATGCTTTAAAAATAGTAGTTACATTAGCCATCTTCCACATTTCATATACTCTATCTGTTTGAAGAGATATATTAAGAGGGTTAGTTAATGATTTAGAAGGTTCCATTTTGCACTTTTTAAGAACCATTGAAAAAAGTTCAGGGCCTGAGGATTGATTTTGATTTAATTGGTAACCTGTTTGATTACCATATCCCTAGTGACTGTGATATTATGTAATCTATTTTCTTCAGGTTCACTACAAAAATTAATTACTGGGATATCAGTGAATGAAAGCCGAGAGGAAATAAGTAATAATAATCGAGCACATTTCATTCTCCTTGTCTATGAGCTGTCCAGAGTTAATTTTAAGTGGGCCTAACTTTTCTTTAACCTTTGTTCTATATATTTGGAAAAAGCATTCGGGTTTGTTTTTTGAAGGCTTACCAACATTAATTTCATAGTCCCGTTTACCTTTTCTTATCCTTTTGTAATACACCTTTTGATACATCTGTAGATTTCTTTCTTTTGCCCTAAAAGAAGTTTAATCCTATTCGTCTATTTCGGATCATATCTGTTCGATCTCCTTTATCTAAACTGAATAAATGTTCTTTAGTGAGCGCGTATAGTGTTTTAATACTGTTATATTGATAGTTCATTTCGTTACCTCAGTCCACCGATGTTAGGTGATCTCTAATCCCATTGTTATCTGCTAAACAAAAATCTGGGACCGTTACTTAATTATCCCTATACGAAACTTCCATTCAGTGTTAAAGTTAATCGATTTGTGATCGATTGTCCTAAGTTCTTATGTAATCTCTGAATTATTAAGGTATCCTTGTTAGCCAAAACCAAATCAAGCAGGTTATTTCCCCTCGTTGATTCTGTCACAAACTGCTACTAAAACAATCTTGAACTACCTCCAGGAAGTTGTTTGATTCAACATTCCCGGCCAAGGACTTCCAATCATTTTGACCAAAATTAAAGAATTGCTACATTATCGTGACATTTGACCTTAACAGTTTCTTCCCAAAGTAGACTGTCTAGGTCCTTATCCAAACTTGGGGGACAGTAAATTACGCCTAAAATTAATTTTTCATGCCCTTCAGAAAACTCTACCCAGACAGACTCTGTATTTTCTTTTAGTCCAGATCCTTAAGGCAAAGACATCAATGTTGCAAGCACTTTCAACATAATTTCAACTCTTCCATCTTGTTTCTAGCGCTACGAATATTTGTATAATATGTAATAAGAAACGCTCTCTGCTTAAAACTGATATCCCTTAAACTCACAATATCGCTACTCTGATAATTCATCCTGCGAAATTCTATTGTATCATATTTCATTGCCTTCCTACAAAAAACCATTTCAGTTGTCTGGTTTGTCCACCAGCAGTTAACAGCAGTTGCCCTAGACATCCATTCATTTCAAACTCCTTTTCTCAGCAAAATGCCACATATTACAATACTCCCTATACCCGCTAATTAGGTCCTCATTCCTACATCTGCTAACATCGTTGCCTCCAGCACTGAGAAAGATAACAGGATTTCTCTTATTACCTTTCATGTTATACAAACGGCTAACAATATCTTGCATGTTAGCCCCAGGAAAACACACCCTCTTACTCTTTCTACCTCTAGGACAAAATGCTCTATCCATAAATTTAACCTGATTGTCCCTAACTAAAACAATGTTCTTGCCTTCACTGGCGGTGTTCGCCCTGACGTTCTCGATAGTCTTCATTGGGATGTTTCGGGTCGTCGATTTACATTTGTCTTATAACAAAGAAAAAGAATTGCTGGCCTCCACAGTAGTCTTCTGGGCCTTCTTTATCCTCAGCTTCGTCCCATTCGTTTCAACCAGCATCCAGTCCTTTGTCCGATCACTTACGCAGCTGTTCTCGTAGACGTTAGTCCAGGATAATGTTTGCACATACCTTTTTGCCGTTGAATCTCTCTTCCAGGTTTCTCTGACTCTGCATTAGGATGAAGATACAGTTGCTAATAGTCAAGGGAAGCCATGATGACAATCTCAATTAGCCAAGAACTGAGAGCACACTTGGCACATCTTAACACAGTATAGATCACCTCACCACTGACGATCACTGAGCCAATGCCACTCAGTCGTATTATCCCTTAATTATACGCCTTTGCAGAGAGTGCAGAATTAGTGACCTCGGAAAAAATTCTGATTCATGGGATAAAGTTTGTCATCCATCTATGTATGTTTTCCAGCTAATTTATGTCTCGTCTTTAATTCAGCGACCAGAAATGCGCAGCATAATCTAAATGAAACCTTACCAAGAATAAATTAAATTGAAGTATAGCCTGAGGTCTTTTGTTTTTTTATACATCATGATATGAAACCGATAACTCTATTAAGTTTATTGAAAAATTATGCAAAGTTGTCTGGGTTTCAGATTACAAACCAGAACTTTTAACTCTTTTTCGCATTCAGAGGCATTGAGATCTACATTATTCAGATTATAAGTGCAATGGTTATTCTCTTTTCCCAGGCTTAGAATCTTACATTTTCCTGCATTAAACTTCATTTGCCTCTTTTTCTGACCACTGCATCAATCTGTCCAGATCTTCTTGTAGCACTCTAGTGTCTTCATCAAAATATAATCTGACAGCCTATTTTAGTGTCATTGGCAAATATGGTTAACACTGACTACACTGACTACAGTTAAACACAGCTTATGACGTGTCCCTACTCTGATTTCTCCCGCTTTTTGCTAACTTACACACAGGGGTCATCCCACATTCACTAAAAACAAAAACTCTACAAAAGTGGCAGTAAAGCATTTGAACAGAATTACAGACCAATAGCACTAACATCCCATATCATAAAAATCTTTGAAGGGGTTCTAAGAAGTAAGATCGCCAACCACCTAGATACCCATCAGTGACACAAACAGGTCGCTCCTGCCTGTCCCAGCTACTGGATCACTATGACAACGTCCTGGATGCTGCAAAGGCTAAACAAAATACAGATGTAGTATACATAGACTTTGCAAAAGCTTTCGACAAGTGTGACCATGGTGTAATAACGCTTAAAATGCATGATAAAGGAATAACATGAAAAGTTGGTAGATGGATCTATAACTTTCTGACAAACAGAACACAAAGCGTAATTAATAGTAAACGGAGTAAAGTGTGAGGCAGCTATGGCGAAAAGCTCTGTTCCACAAGGCACAGTACTCGCTCTTATTCTATTCCTCATCCTCATGTCTGACATAGAGATGTAAGCCATGACAGCAACATCCATCGAAAACACTGTAAGACTCCAAGCCCATGACGATTCTTTTCTAAAGCTTGTTCTCTCTAGGCTAGAATACTGCTGTACACTAACTGCCCCCTTCAAGGCAGGCGAAATTGCTGACCTGGAGAGTGTACAAAGAACTCTCGAGGCACACATAAGTACGATAAGGCACCTAAATTACTGGGAACGGTTGAATGTCCTTGATCTGTATTCCCTGGAACGCAGGCGAGAGAGATACATGATAATATACACTTGGAAAATGCTAGAGGGATTAGTACCAAACTTGTACACGATAATCACTCCCTATGAAAGCAAAAGACTTGGCAGGAAATGCAACATTCCCCCAATGAAAAGCAGGGGCGCCACGAGTACACTGAGAGACAACACAATAAATGTCTGGGGCAAAAGACTGTTCAACTGCCTTCCAGTATACATAAAGTGGGATTACCAATAGACCCCCTAAAGTCAGCACCTGAACAACCAGGGGGCCAGCAGTAACAGCTTGGTCGATCAGACCTTGATTCACCATGAGGCCTGGTCTCAGACCGATCCGCTGGGGCGTTGACCCCAAAACTCTTTCCAGGTAAACTCCAGGTATCTGTTATCCACGCCTCAGTCCAGAAGAAAATATTCTCTTGGAATCCATGTGCCTTTACATTTGTCAATTATCTCCTGTGTGGAACTACGTCAAAAGCCTTACTGATGTCGATATACACAATAGAATACCATTACTATGATCTACGGCCTCAAATATCTTAGTGAAAAGAGTAAGTAAATTAGAAAAGCATGAACACCCCTTGTAAAACCGTGATAAGATTCATTGATTAATTTATGTTTTTAAAGGTGGTTTCGAATAGCCTCGACGAATATTGATTAAATAAATATTCCAACAATGGAGGTTAATTAAACTAATTGGTAATTCAAAGCTATCAACATGTTTTCTACTTTGAAGATAGACACGACACTTGCCATTTTCCACTTATTCGGTACTGTACCAGATTGTAGTGATATGTTGAAAAAACATAAACACACACACCAACAAACACAAATACACATACACAAATAAGAACACACATTCACACACACACACACACACACACACACACATTGGGGAAGAAGACAGCAAACGTTGTACAGGTTAGGCAATCAAAGGCTTCAAACGTCACTTAAAGAAAAGGATCTTCGGGTAAGCATTATAATGAACATGTCCCCTGAGGCACGTATCAGTCAAATAACTCCTGCAGCATATGGGCGGTTGGCAAACCTGAAATTAGCGTTTAGACATCTGAGTAAGGAGTCATTCACGATATTGTACACCGTGTACGTCATGCCTATACTGGAGTATGCAGCACCAGTATGGAACCCTCACCTAGTCAAACTCGTCACGAAATTTGGAAAAAGTGCAAAAATTTGCAACACGGTTAGTTCCGGGACTGAGGGGTATGTCTTATGAGGAGCGGTTAGGGAACTCAACTTGATGACATTAGAGGATAGGAGGGATAGAGGGGACATGATAACAACGTATAAAATACTGAGAGGAATTGACAAGGTGGACAGGACTCGAATGTTTCAGAGAAGGGATACAGGAACAAGGAGACAATTGGAAGCTGAAAACCCAGATGAGTCATAGGGATGCTAGGAAGTATTTATTTAGCCTTAGAGTTGTCAGGAAGTGGGATAATCTGGAGAGAGAAGTAGTTCCATACATAGCTTTAGAAGAGGTATTATACAGCTCATGGAGCAGGGAGAGAGGGAATTAGTATCGACCAATGAAGAGTCAGGGCCAGGTGTTATGACTCGACCCTGCAACTACATATAGGTGAGTACACACACACACACACACACACACACACACACACACACATAAACACACACACACACACACACACACACACACACACACACACACACACACACACACACACACACACACACACACACACGCACATACAAGGGAAATCAACCTGACGACACTGGAGGACAGGAGAGATAGGGGGGCATGATAACGACGTACAAAATACTGAGAGGAATTGACAAGGTGGACAAAGACAGGATGTTCCAGAGATTGGACACAGTAACAAGGGGACACAGTTGAAAGTTGAAGACACAGATGAATCACAGGCATGTTAGGAAGTATTTCTTCAGCCACAGAGTAGTCAGTAAGTGGAATAGTTTGGGAAGCGATGTAGTGGAGGCAGGGTCCATACATAGCTTTAAGCAGAGGTATGATAAAGCTCACGGTTCAGGGAGAGTGACATAGTAGCGACCAGTGAAGAGGCGGGGCCAAGAGCTCAGACTCGACCCCTGCAACCTCAACTAGGTGAGTAACTAGGCGAGTACACACACACACACACACACACTGCCTAGTTATTTATACCAAAGGGGCACCTGTTTAAAACATGGCTGTGCTTATACACAAACAAGAAAAATAGTTGATGGATAGACAGTTATACCAAAACTGAGGAAATATGTATGGCAGGATTAATTAACAGAAAATTAATAATGAAAATTCAGCTTTGAAGAATGAGACACTAAAAATGTAACAACGAGGATTGAAGAGAAATATGAGGAATTAGCTAAAAATAAGGATGGTATAGAGATAAGTAAAATTAGAAGATATTTATGATCGAAAACCATAGAAGAGAAAGAAGATCAACATATGCAGATAGCTGAGGATATCTCTGAAAATATTAAAGCTTCTAGAAGGAGAGGAAACGTCAGGAAACGAATTAAATTTAAATTAAGGATCTTCAGCCAAAATCATTAAGGGAATGACAGAAATTGGAAAACAGGTGACCTATATTATTCTAGAAATTATAAATGAAATTGCAAATAATCGAAGAGGAAGAACAACAAATAAATGAAACATCAGAATTCATGGAGACTTTCAGTTCTCGTTAACATATTATGGGATGTAAATGAATTGAAGAAAACGGGGAAGATAACAGGCCAATGAAAATATTTGCACTGACTGATCATAGGGAAGAAATGTTAAAGAAAGCTAAGAACTTAAAGAAAATGGAACTATAAGGAAATATATATTAGAGAAGATCTTTAAAGGAGAATAGGATAAAAAAAAATGAACGCTGCGAAGATTTACAGTCTAGATTGAAATGAGGAAGTAAAGACGATTTTTTACAGACTGTAGCATATTACCGACCCATCAACTTTTTCTTAAAGAAAAGGGCACACGATAATTAGCATCCAAACTAAAACAAATTAAAATAAAGGAAATAATGAGATATAGTGAATATAACTCAACCCAAGCTGGGAAAATATATTTTAAATGAGACTGTGTTTGACGGACAATAATGATAACTGAGAAAACAGGAGAATTGGCAATGTTGGCAAAACTAACATATCTTGTCTAAAATGTTTATAAAACAAAGATGAGAAACTTTTACTAGTTAATATTTAAACCCAATGTTAAATTATATTTGTGAGAAAGATGAGTTTGATAGGATGAATTAAGGATTATTGTAATTGGAGATTTTAACTGAAAAGCAATAAATTGGGCAGCTTATATGCTTGAAACTGTGAATAAATGGTAAATATATATTTTTAATTATTACAAAGTTTACTCATTAGTAAATACATAAAATGAATAGAGGGAGGGAAAACTTCTCTCGAACAGAGATAAAACATTTAACATTAATATATGACTTATGATAGGAAAAGAAATTCATGAATAGGAATATTGCGATTATGCAAATTGAAAGTAAATAGTTGAAAGCAAATTATTTGATAAAGAAAACTGAGTTTTCTAACATACGATATGGAAATAGAATTAAATAATTTAGTTGAAAAAAAGGAATAAAAAACGAAACAATAAAGAAGGTGCGGGAGAACTATGATTAAAAGTAATGACTTTATTATTATAATTTTCTTGATTAGCCTAATTTTTATTATAGATTCAGACAGGTCAGAAATTAATATACAGATGTTAGGAGAAAGGAAGAAGAAACTTTGAAAAAGAAATAGTAGGCAAAAGTAAGATCAAATATTTTTTCTTAGTTTGTTAATAGTAAACTTAATATTTAAGACATAATACAAATAATAAAGATGAGGCAAAAGACCCAGAAGAGGTGAAGGAAATGTTGGGGATATTAAAAAAAAAAGTCTCAGAAAGTGATCACAAAATATAACTTCTTAAAAAGGACAGATTATGATCCCTAACAGCTAAAATGGAATATTTTGTAATAATTAAATAAAGAAAACATTCCCAGATGTCGACACGGTAAAAAAAAAAATTATACCAGGTGGGACAGCATTTTGGATTTTAAACTAATACATTAGATAATAAATAATCCAATCCACTTATTTTTTTTTTACGATTTCACTATATAAATGTAAACATGCATAATAATGAGAGGGAAATACGTATAGTAACAGATTTTTAAAAAGGTGACAAGGAAGACCCTTGAAACTGCATAGTTTCACTGAAAATTTAAAAAGAAAAAGTGAATTAAACGGTGAGAGAAGAAAAACATAATAAGTGGCAAAAAACTGGGTATTCAGTCTGTAAATTCACATATGTCCAAAACTATTAATCTGTTATGGAAAATGTTAAAGATAATAATGTACTGGCAAACTGGGTTTACCTAGACTTTAAGAGAGGAAAGACTATTTGGAAATTGCAAAATATAGTAGAAATAAAAGGTCAACTTATAATGAATCAGAAACTTTTTGTTTGAGAGAAATATGCGAACAAATTTAAAAGAATAATATTGCTTAGGAAGACGTCATAAGACGGCTGCATAAGAGACCACGTGTTACCAAAACATTCTATATTATGTTAGAAGATAATGCATAAACCTTATATAGAATGAACACTAAAAATGACTGCAATGTTCTTAATGATGACTTGGATAATTTGAGCAAATGAAGTGATCGACAGATGATGGAATTTAACATTGAAAAGTATTATGTAATACACATGTGAAAATATCAGGACACATGAATTTTAAATGTAAGAAAGAGAGAGAGGGAGAGGCAGAGAGACAGACAGACAGACAGAAGAAGTGATTATTAAAAAAACTGCGACAAACTTAGAAGTTGCACTCGCATGTAAACACATTTTTCATATATATAGAGATAGAAATGTCGAAAACCGCTCTTTACAAAATACTCGTATATAAGGTCAAAATTGGAATATGCAGTTAAATAAGGAAAGATCCACAGGAAAACGCAAAATGAACCATACCCCCGGCCGGGATTGAACCCGCGGGTTCAATCCCGGCCGGGGGTATGTTTTATTTGCAATCGTGTCATTACGATTTCTTGAGTCAGAAACGCAAAATGGTTACTAGAACTAAAATAATGGGCATTGATGACATGATGAAGACATCAAAGATTTTCAATTTGGCTGATAGAAAAAGAAGAAAAGATTATAAAATTTAATGAAATAATAAGGTCACAAATTTTGATGCAAGACTAGATAAAGATTTCGTTGATTAGACAAAAAAGATAACAGAACTATATTAGTAAGATGAGGAAAACTTAGAGCGAATGGAAAAAAAATCCTTGCAAACAGAATTGTTGACCAACGGAATGGTTTAAACAGGGATTTAGTAAACAAATAACCCACACATCAGAGAAAGAAATTTTTGACAAAGTTTTGATCCTACTTGCACCATTAACGAGACACACAAACACACGATGGTTCGAGTAGGTTTACCAGGACGGGTCCTGGACCCGGTCTTATCCACCTGGTAATCCGGCAGTGGCTCCCGAGGGAGTGACAGAGTTTGTATACGTAATGTACCGTGATGCTCTTGATTCAAGGAAATGGACCTAGTCTCCCTTTTCTTGGATCCAGCCACATTTCCTTACATTCTTTTAAATACTCTATTACTCCTACAGATTTAGTTCTCCCACATAAAAGTAATAATGTAAAAAAAAATAATTTTAGGGAGGTTCCTTGATGTTGGTAAAAGATTCTTGAGTGAGAGAATCAAAGAGTTCAATGGAAATAATTCCCTGATCATTACTGATTATCCAAAGAAATTTACTCATACTTGAATATTATAATGTAAAGCAATTCCAATCATCCAAACATTGTAAAACTGTACTTCAGTAAACTTAATTCAGTGGATGTGTTCAGATAGTGTCCTTAGTACTGAATAACCCCTGCGGGCTTAACACATCCCCTGATTATAATAATAATATTGAATATAATATTAACTGAATGTGTTTCGGTAGCTGCGTGTTGCGAGAAAGGTGTCCCAGTATTGCAGAACCTCGGTCCCCTGTACCTTAATGCATGTAACTGCAATAGTGCAGAGTGCGACATAAGCTGATAATGCAGATGAATATTAACGATGAGGATCTGAAGTAAATCAGAAGACGCATTCACGGGTCATCATAAAGTAATTAATATCCAAATTTGTTCAATAAAAATGGTAATTAGGATATTACACAGCCAAGTCTAATTCAGTTCATTCAGTGAGACTAAAAATACCAATATTCTAAAATACACCTGAATGAAACCGCTCGGAAGTTGCCTTATTGAGTTGTCAGCTTAGTAGCGTTGAAGCTAATATGCTTCATCACTAATAAATTATCGTGATATATATATATATATATATATATATATATATATATATATATATATATATATATATATATATATATATATATATATATATATATATATATATATATATGCAAAACAACCACTCTGAAAGAATAGAGAAATTCCAAGCGCTTTCGTGACTACTCTCACAATATCAAGGAACTATGAGTAGTCACGAAATCGCTTGGAATTTCTCTATTCTTTCAGAGTGTTTGTTTTGCATATTCTGAAATCACCTGTTTACTGTGATCTTATTGCATATATATATATACATATATGTAATTATATATATAAATATATAATTATATATATATATATATATATTATAGGTAGTAGGTTGGTAGACAGCAACCGCCCTGGGAGGTACTACCGTCCTGCCAAGTGAGTGTAAAACGAAAGCCTGTAATTGTTTTACATGATGGTAGGATTGCTGGTGTCCTTTTTTCTGTCTCATGAACATGCAAGTTTTCAGGTACGTCTTGCTACTTCTACTTACACTTAGGTCCCACTACACATACATGTACAAGCACATATATACACACCCCTCTGGGTTTTCTTCTATTTTCTTTCTAGTTCTTATTCTTGTTTATTTCCTCTTATCTCCATGGGGAAGTGGAACAGAATTCTTCCTCCGTAAGCCATGCGTGTTGTAAGAGGCGACTAAAATGCCGGGAGCAAGGGGCTAGTAACCTCTTCTCCTGTATATATTACTAAATGTAAAAGGAGAAACTTTCGTTTTTCCTTTTGGGCCACCCCGCCTCGGTGGGATACGGCCGGTGTGTTGAAAGAAAGATATATATATATATATATATATATATATATATATATATATATATATATATAAAGTATGTGTGATGTCAATGTGAATCTTAGATAACGGAGGGTGATATTACTGTGAGTCTTAGATAATGTGTGATGTCAATGTGAGTCTTAGACAATGTGTGACGTCACTGTGAGTCTTAGATAAGGATGTGATGCTACTATGGGTCTTACACGAGGATATGTGATGTCACTATTGCATACCTAGCTGAGATTACTGACGTACTGCATATAAACACATACTATATAGAACTCCTCGGTAGGTACTTAGGTGAACAGGGGCAGGTGAAACTAATAATAATATTATATAATTATATAATTATATAGTATAGGGCAAACGTTTTCGACCACTGTCAGCCTCAGAGTTATTTCTGAGTTATCAAACCCTGCCACGTGGAGGCCAGTGGTTCGTCTTTAAGGTCCCCCCCCCACGTACTATGCTTTTGATGCCTTCCCCAGATTCATGTGTCCAGGAGTTCATCTGTGTCCCCTCAGATATCTTCCCTTCCCATCTAAGTCTTCCTCAGGTTCATGTGTTCATCCGTGGCTTCCCGGACGACATCCCTATCCTTGAAGTTCTGGAAATTCTCTTCGACATTTTTGATGCCTCACCCAGCCACCCCCCACCCCCCAGAGGTCAACACGTCCCACTCCCGGTCCGTGGTTCCATACACCACCACTTTCCCAAGGTCAGCAGTCCCACTCCAGGTCCGTGGTTCCAGGTATTCACCTTTTACCATTTCCCTGAGGTCAGCAGACCACCCCGGGTCCATGGTTTCAGGTATACACCTTTCACCACTTTTCTGAGGTCAGCAAGTCCCACTCCAGGTCCAAGGTTCCAGGTATTCACCCTTCACCACTTCACCGAGGTCAGCAGTCCCACCCCAGGTCCATGGTTACAGGTATACACCTTTCACCACTTCCCTGGGGTCAGCAGTAGCACTTTCACCACTTCCCTGAGGTCAGCATTTCCACCCCAGGTCCGTGGTTCCAGATATTCACCATTCACCACTTCCCTGAGGTCAGCAGTAGCAATTTCATCACTTCCCTGAGGTCAGCAGTAGCAATTTCACCACTTCCCTGAGGTCAGCAGTCCCACCCCAGGTCCATAGTTCCAGGTATACACTTTTCACCACTTCCCTGAGGTCACCAAGTCCCACCCCTGGTCCGTGGTTCCAGGTATTCACCATTCACCACTTCCCACAGGTCAGCAAGTCCCACGCCAGGTCCATAGTTCCAGGTATACACCTTTCACCACTTCCCTGAGGTCAGCATTTCCACCCCAGGTCCGTGGTTCCAGATATTCACCATTCACTACTTCCCTGAGGTCAGCAATAGCAATTTCACCACTTCCCTGAGGTCAGCAGTAGCAATTTCACCACTTCCCTGAGGTCAGCAGTCCCACCCCAGGTCCATAGTTCCAGGTATACACTTTTCACCACTTCCCTGAGGTCACCAAGTCCCACCCCTGGTCCGTGGTTCCAGGTATTCACCATTCACCACTTCCCAGAGGTCAGCAAGTCCCACGCCAGGTCCATAGTTCCAGGTATACACCTTTCACCACTTCCCTGAGGTCAGTGAGTCCCACCCCAGGTCCGTGGTTCCAGGTATTCATCATTCACTTCCCTGAGGTCAGCAGTCCCACCCCAGGTCCGTGGTTCCAGGTATACACCTTTCATCACATCCCTGAGGTCAGCAAGTCCCACCCCAGTTCCGTGGTTCCAGGTATACACCTTTCACCACTTCCCTGAGGTCAGCAGTCCCACCCCAGGTCCGTAGTTCCAGGTATACACCTTTCACCACTTCCCTGAGGTCACCAAGTCCCACCCCAGGTCCATGGTTCCAGGTATACACCTTTCACCACTTCCTTGAGGTTAGCAGTCCCACCCCAGGCCCCTGGTTCCAGGTGTACACCTTTCACCACTTCCCTGAGATCAGCAAGTCCCACCCCAGGTCCATGGTTCCAGGTATACTCCTTTCACCACTTTCCTGAGGTCAGCACTCCCTCCCCAGGTCCGTGATTTCAGGTATACACCTTTCACCACTTCCCTGAGATCAGCAAGTCCCACCCCAGGTCCATGGTTCCAGGTATACTCCTTTCACCACTTTCCTGAGGTCAGCACTCCCTCCCCAGGTCCGTGATTTCAGGTATACACCTTTCACCACTTCCCTGAGGTCAGCAGTCCCACCCCAGGTCCGCGGTTCCAGGTATACACCTTTCACCACTTCCCTGAGGTCAGCAGTCCCACCCCAGGTCCGTGGTTCCAGGTATACACCTTTCACCACTTCCCTGAGGTCAGCGAATCCCACCCCAGGTCCGTGGTTCCAGGTATTCACCATTCACTTCCGTGAGGTCAGCAGTCCCACCCCAGGTCCGTGGTTCCAGGTATTCACCCTTCACCACTTCCCTGAGGTAAGCAAGTCCCACCCCAGGTCCGTGGATCCAGGTATTCACCCTTCACCACTTCCCTGAGGTCAGCAGTTTTATCCAGCCTTGAAGCACTGTCCATATATGATATTACTACACAAGTGTATTAATACCAGTATACAGAGGAAGATGTTATTACAGAAGAGGACACGCAAAAAAATCTGCGCTCTGTAATAACATCCTCCCGGACAGACCCGAACGTCGACTACCTGAGACACGAGAATCTCTATCCCAGTTAGGCCACTTAATGGAAATCTGGAACATATATTTATATTTAGTATTGTACCTATGTCAGTTATTATCTTGTTCAATTATTTAGTTGGGTAAGTGTATTTGTGAATGTTTTTATGTACGTAGATTAGTGTCGGTGTGTGAACCTTTGTGTTCCCTGTATGGTAACTAATTAATTGTTATCAGTTTTCGTTTCTCTTGTTAGTGATATTTTTTTTTTTCAATGGACGCAAAGGTTCACAAGCGGACACTCTTCTATAAACTCAATTCTGTATTACCACATACACGTCCTACACACACATCACACGTACAGACGCACGAGTAAAGCCACATACACACATAACCTCTGTATCAAACATACACACACATTTATTCAACAATGCATATAAAATCCTCTACTTTCAATGTTACTAGCATGAAACACAAATACACGCACCCACACCTCACACTTCTACCTCTATAATACACACACACACAAACGCCCACATGTACATATAAATATGTAAATCACGTGTGCATACACTGACACTCCTTCAGGAGCCAGTGACGGTCACCATCTGGAGAAGGCTCGTGTGAACTCATACGCCAATTGCAAGTTAATCAACTTGTCCAAGATCTACGTAAGACTATATTAATTGAGCTCCAACACACAAAACTCAAGACTCACACAGGTGTCCGGGTGTACAACTCATTAGCACACTACACTGAGTTCACACAGTGAGTGTATACCGTCTCATCAAAGACTTCGCACAATACAGTGTAGATAAGCAAACACTCAAAGACCAAGGCTTAACACTAGCACAGTCTTCAGTGTTGGGCAAATTCATTCACATCTTAGACTGCAGAAACAACTCTCGCCCTCAAACTGAGTGCTAACAATAAACATACTAAAGTATTAACCCCGGTTAAAATTTATACATTATTTCATAATGTTTCCTTTAAGGAAATTGTTCTCGATGAAAACATACTTGTTGCACCTCTCTTTATCCAGGTGCATATTATAACTGCTGTTTCAAAAAAATCACTTAACAGATGAACAGAAGCAGTGTTGATTACATCTATTCGTTAGTAAACATCGCTTTTCGCAAGTATAGCTTTGTGTTTACCATTTTCTTGTAATGCACTTCAACAGTAGCCAGACATAGTGTTGGAATTGTAAAATATTTTTTAAGTAATATGAACAGTAGATGTCTTTGTATTGCCTGCTGAGTATACCAGGAAATGTGTAAATCAGAACTGTAATTTACAAAGTGATGTGAAAGACTAAGTTTAAGTAATGAAGAACAGAGACTAAATAACTTAGCACAACTTGGACATAAAAAGAAGTGCCTTGTTGCAAAATAATATATTTTGTTCCAAGTTTTGCAAAGGTACAGCACAGCAACATATAGTGCTTGAAACAGCAATATAGGAGACAAACAAGTCGAATTTGCCAGGTGGAAGGATAAGCTGATAAAATTTTTTTTTTGTCATAAGATCGAGACTACCATGATATCAGCTTTATTCCTGGAGAGATTTTGTGTGTGTGCGTGTGTGTGTGTGTGTGTGTGTGTGTGTGTGTGTGTGTGTGTGTGTGTGTTATGCATTCTGTTTTTTATTTTTTTTTTTGTATTAAAATCATATAGAGAAAATAATTGTGTGGATGAGAGTGGGATATGGATTCTGAGAATTAAGTGGATGTTTTGGGAATTTTGAGTCGACATAATTATTCTGAGAGACATGACTGCCATTATGGGAGAAATTATTGTAGAACACTACATCATCATACAATAATTGTAACTTGCAAGAAACCACAAGTGCAGTTACACAGAGGAACAATACAGTAACACAAAACAACGATATTCAGACAGGCAAGAACAGTACGTAACATACAAGAAAGTAGAGTAACATACAAGAACAATACAGTAAAATACAAAAAAGTACAGTAACAAAAAATGCGGTTACACAAGACAATAGATTAAAATAACTAACTAGAATAATAATACATAAATACAATACATTAAATCCGAGAGCAGTACAACACACGAGAACTGTACCGTAAAACACGAGAACAATTCAGTAACATAGGACAGAAGAGCAACACTTAAGTATCGCACATCATACAATAACAAAGTAAAACACTGGAAAAGGTTAACATACAAGTAAATAAAAGATCAGTGCACAAGACATTAAGAAAACCCACCAGCCATGTTATAATATAGAAGATGCCAGAGAAATCAAGATGTGAAAAAAGTGAGAGAGACGTATTTAATTTGCAAGCGTCTACCTTGCTTTATCTAATGCAAGTGTTGATTTTTGCCCTCCGTAATTAAGCGGTTCTAGAGGTGAACGAATTTATCAGGACGTTATCTTAAAGAAATACCATTTGCGGTAGAGAATGAAGTTATTGCCATTGGGTCAAGTCAGGTTTTCTCTTAGTGACATGTTTTGGGATCATTCTGTCCCTCATTTATATCAAAAAACATCAGTAGCGGCGGTTGCAAAACGGCCGATAATTAAAGCAGATTAACAGATATAATTCACATTCATTGAACTATGTGTCCGGTTTAATAGGTAACCCGGAAGGGAGGATTTAAATTATTCTTAGGATCTCGTAAGGGGAAGCTTCAAGAAGTTGCCGGATTTTTATCTTTAATTTTTCTTCTTCGTCCAACTCTTATAAATTATTTCTCTCATAACTCAAGAACCCCTCATCCAATCGGCTTCTAACTTTTCATGTTTATGTACGATAACGAGAATCATATTCATGGAACAATTGACATGTTAACATATCCTGAGACCAAAGTTATTGAAATCATTAACAAAAGCTGCCACATAATTCGATGACGTTGGAGAGTGAAAAGTAAGTGTGTTGCTTCAGGTTTGACGGTTTATGTAAAAAGTTGTGTAAAAATTCTATTCTAAAGCAACACACACACAAACACACACACAAACACACACACACACACACACACACACACACACACACACACACACACACACACACACACACACACACACACACACACTGGGATTATTAACCTTCCGGGGTTTGTCCTGAGTACTTAAGTATCGATAAGTAAGATACTTCTCTAACTGTTAGGTATCTTAATTATGAAACATCTCGCCTACAAAAGACAATAGATGCTGCCTCCTCTGTATTCCATTGAAGAAGCCTACTAACACTGTCTCCTTGCACATCTATTGTCATGTGAAGTCGATATGTTTCGGAATAAAGATAAGTTGCAGTTGCACATGTGTCTTATCTAATTGTCGGTATTGTATACCATTATAATATTCATACTCAGTGCCGGATATAGGGGAGGGGTACATGAAAGGGAGAAATAGGCCGGTCAAACTGATTTTCAAGACAGAAATGGTGCGGAACAGGATCCTGCAAGAGAAACCACGGCTGAAGAAATTAACATACAAGAGGGTGTTCCTAGACCACGACAGAACGAGAACACATACAGCAGCTGAGGGAGAGGGCACAAAAACGAAAGGGGGCTAGGAAGAGAAACAAGGGCAAAGTCAGCAGAGGACAACCAGAGCAGGACAGAACAACAAGCGCAAACACACACACAACAAGCGCAAACACACACACAACAAGCGCAAACACACACACAACAAGCGCAAACACACACTCAACCACCCTCAGAACCTCACAGCCGAACACGCTATCCCAACACAACCCACATTCCAAACTTACAGCCCCCCACCCCATACTATGCTGTAGAATTCCACAGTACACTGCCAGGTTCCCAACCCCCACAGAATCAAAGAGGCATCACCGGACATCATAGCTCTCACAGAAACCAAGCTCACAGGAATGAAAACGAGTGCAATCTTTCCAAAGGGATGTCACATCTTGAAGAAAGACAAAAGGAACAGACGGGGTGGAGGAGTAGCACTGCTAATCAAAAACCAATGTGATTTTGATGAGCTGGAGAAAGGAGACAGAGGAGAAGCAAGAGACAACACAGTAGGAACACTTCAGTCTGGAGGTACCAAGTTGGTAATTGCAGTGATGTATAAACCACCACTGAACAGCAGGAGACCAAGGCAAGAGTATGGTAAGAGTAACAGAGCGATAGCTGACACACTGGCTGAAGTGGCCAGAAGGGCTCATGCGAGCAGGGCAAAGGTGCTGATTGTAGGTGACTTCAATTATAAGGAAATTGACTGGGATAACCTGGAACTGCATGGAGACCTAGAAACGTGGAGAGCTAAGTTGATGGAGGTGGTACTCGAAAACCTCATGTACCAACATGTAAGGGACATTACCAGAGAGAGAGAGAGAGAGAGAGAGAGAGAGAGGAGACGACCAGCCAACAATACTGGACCTAGTATCCGTCTTGAATAATGCAGATGTTGAGGACATCACATATGAAAGACCCCTCAAAGCCATTGACGAAGTGGCTCTGAGCTTCAAATACATAATAGAGTTACAAGTGAAGAGGGAAGTAGAAAGGGCAGAACGAATGAAGCCAAACCACAAGAGAGGGGATTAAACAGGCTTGAAAAATTTCCTGTATGGGGTTCGGTGGGACCGAGAACTGGCAGGGAAGTCAGTGAAGGAGATGATGGAATAAGTGACAATATTATGCCAGGAAGCTGAGGAGAGGTTTGTACCAAAGGGAAACAGAAATAACAAGAAAGCCAGGTTAAGCCCTTGGTTCACCCAAAGGTGTAGAGAGGCCAAAACCAAGTATGCTAAAGAATGGAAGAAGTATAGAAGGTAAAGGACCCAGGAGAATAAGGAGAGCAGTCGTAGAGCCAGAAATGAATATGAACAGGTAAGAAGGGAGGCCCAACGACGAAAGGAAAATGATATAGCAGTGAAAGCCAAATCTGATCCGAAGCGGTTGTACAGCCACATCAGGAGGAAAGCAAGTCAAGGACCAGGTAATCAGGCTGAGGAAAAAAGGTGAAATCACAAGAAATGACCGAGGAGGAGATCAACATGACATTCAAAGACGTGTTCACAGAGGAGCCAGAAGGGACTCCAGAAAGACGGAGAGGTGGGGCACACCAAGTGTTGGACACAACACATACATCCGATGAAGAAGTGAAAAGGCTGCTAAGCTAGCTAGATCCCTCAAGGGCGATGGGCCCTGATAACATCTCTCCATTGGTCCTGAGGAAGGGAGCAGAGGCGCTATGTGTTCCACTAACAACAATCTTCAACACATCTATCGAAAGAGAACGACTATCTGAGGCATGGAAGACAGCAAATGTAGTGCCAGTTTTTTTTTAAAAAGAGACAGACACGAAGCATAAAACTACAGACCAGTGTCACTGACATGTATAGTATTGTGAGGGAAAAGTTCAACAGATAGGAGTAGCGAGCGAGTATATGGTAACGATAGTTTGATTGCCGGCTGCTTGTTAAGGTAGGGTAAGTCTAGCTCTCACTATCCCCCCCCCTTTCTCCCCACACCGAAAGGTGACGTGTGGGGCTCCGGCCAAACAGTAATCACTCGACTCACAGCTCCCAGCACAACTGTAGGTAAAAGCCTGCTCCTATTCTAGTGGACTTATTGGTTGAAACCTTCACTTTTGACCAATAATAAACTTAGTCATTTCAGCCTAGATCTCCATGTCAGATGTTTTGATAATCACCACGTCTTTTATGTATTGTACTTATCATGGAGAGTGATTTCTTAAGCAGTGGGTAACCTGTCTCTCTTTCCAGCTTGGAATAACAGATCGGATCACCTGCCAACCAACGAGAAGTGTTGAAC
Source organism: Cherax quadricarinatus (assembly GCF_038502225.1). Classification (NCBI taxonomy): domain Eukaryota; kingdom Metazoa; phylum Arthropoda; class Malacostraca; order Decapoda; family Parastacidae; genus Cherax; species Cherax quadricarinatus. Next base: position 13,716,701 of record NC_091310.1, read on the forward strand.
GAGAAGGATTTTTGCAAAAGTCCGGAGACTTCACTTTTTGATCTACCTACCTGATTAACTGTAGGCGACAGCAGACAACAACCCCTTATCTTTGTAGTGGTAAAGAACCTGCTTTCCTGTCATCTGGACTGACTATTCAAGGCTATAGACCCTGTGAAGAACTAGCCGTTGGGTTGTCACCAACACCTGTGACCCCCCCCCCCACCCCCACATCATCAGTAACGGCTACAATTTCTACAAGACGGTGTCAACCTCCACCAGACACCCCAGTATAACTGTACATATTAGTGTTGAATTCAAATGTCATTTTTTCATTTAATTTTTCATTTTTCTTTCAAATTGGATGCACTTTCATGTTTCACTGTTTTATCTTTGCATTAATAAATAATAAAGTGTTAATCTTTGTGAATTATTATTTCTTTTTCTATTCATTAATTTTCCTGAGGAGGAGCCAGCCTTGGTAATACTGTCTGAAGTTGTTACAGGGCTGAGTAAGCCTTCACAAGTATGCCAGGTCATGGAGAACATTATCAGGAGAAGAGTGGTGGAGCACCTAGAAAGGAATGAGTTTATCAAAGACAACCAGCACGGTTTCAGGGACGGGAAATCCTGTGGAACAAACCTACTGGAGTTCTATGGCAAGGTGACAGCAGTAAGACAAGAGAAAGAAGGTGAGTAGATTGCAGTTTCTTGGACTGTAAGAAGGCTTTTGACACAGTTCCACAGAAGAGATTAGTGCAAAAGCTGGAGGACCAAGCAGGGAAAACAGGGAAGGCACTGCAATGGTTCAGGAAATACCTGTTGGGAAGACAACAGCGAGTCGTGGTACGTGACGAGGTGTCAGAGTGGGCACCTGTGATGAGCAGGGTTCCACAGGACCTAGGAGCAGTGTTGTTTCTCATATATGTGAACGACATGACGGAAGGAATAGACTCCAAAGTGTCCCTGTTTGAACATGATGTGAAGTTGATGAGAATTCAGTCGGTCGAGGAATAGGAAGAACTACAAAGGGATCTAGACAGGCTGCACGCCTGGTCCAGAAACTGCTTCCTGGAGTTCAACTCCACCAAGCGCAAAGTCATGAAGATTGTGGAACAGGAAAGAAGACAGCAGATAGAGTACAATCTAGGGGGCCAGAGACTAAAAACTTCACTCAAGGAAAAGGATCTTGGTGTGAGTATAACACCAGGCACATCTCATGAGGCGCACATCAGCCAAATAACTGCTGCAGCATACGGGCGCCTAGCAAACCTAAGAAGTGTTCCGACATCTCAATAAGTAGTCGTTTAGAACCCTGTAAACCGTGTACGTTAGGCCTGTATTGGAGTATGCAGCACCAGTTTGGAACCCACACCTATGAAAGCACGTAAGGAAAATAGAGAATGTGCAAAGGTTTGCAACAAGACTAGTTCCGGTGCTAAGGGGCATGTCCTAAGAGGAGAGGTTAAGTTAAATCGACCTGGCGAGATAGGGGGTTATGTTAATGACATATAAAATACTAAGAGGAATCGACAAGGTGGATAGAGACAGGTTGGTTCAGAGATGGGGCACAGCAACAAGGGGACACAGTTGGAAGTTGAAGACTCAGATGAATCACAGGGATGTCAGGAAGTATTTATTCAGTCACAGAGTTGTCAGGAAGTGGAATAGTGTGGGAAGTGATGCAGTGGAGAAAGGATCCATGCATAGCTTTAAGAAGAGGTATGATAAAGCTCATGGAACAGGAAGAGTGACCTAGTAGCGGCCAGTGAAGAGCCGGGGCCAGGAGCTGTGAATCGACCTAGCAACCATATCTAGGTGAGTACAACTAGGTGAGTACACACACATACACACACACACACGTGCGCCCGCGGTGCCAGGAGCTATGATAAGACCCTTGCAACCACATATGGGTGAGTTAATATAGGTGAATACACATACACACACACAGGGTTGCAGACTGGCAAGATTACAAGGGCAGCTGAACAGGCTGCAAGCCTGCTCCGACAAATGCCTCCTGGATTTTAACCCCACCAAGTGCAAAGCTATGAAGCTTTGGAAGGATAAAGAAGACCGCAAACGCAACACATCCTAGGGATCAAAAGCTGCAAAACTCACTCAAGGAAAATGATCTTGAGTTGTGCATCATACTGAGCACATCTCTTGAGGCGCACATCAACCAAATAACAGGAATACGTGAACGTTTGGCCCATACTGGTATATGCAGCACATGTATGGAACCCTCATCTGGTCGAACACGTCACGAAATTAAAGAAAGATCAAAAGTTTGTAACAGGACTATTCCCGGAGCTAATGGCTATGTCCTTCGTGGAAAGGTTAAGGAAACTTAACCTGACTACACTGAATGACAGCAGGGTTAGGGGGAGACATAATAACAAATAAAATACTGAGAGGATTTGACACGGTGGACAGGGGCAGAAATTTTCAGAAATAGGACACAGGAGCAAGGGGACAGAACAGGTAATTTGACAACTCAAATGAGTCATAGGGATTCTAGGAAGTATTTAATCAGCCTCAGAGTTGTCAGGAAGTGGAACAATCTGGAGAGAGAAGGAGTGGAGGCTGGATCCATACATAGCTTTAAGATGAGGAATGATAAGGCTCATGGGGTGACTAGAGTAGAGGTGGAGCCAGAAGCTATGAATCGTCCCCTACAACCACAAACAGGTGAGTGCAAATAGGTGAGAGAGCATATACACACACACACACATCAGGCCAAGTGTCTAATCGACATGTGCCTATGGCAAAATGGTCAGTACCTAACACAACACACACACACACACACACACACACACACACACACACACACACACACACACACACACACACACACACACACACACACACCAAAACAACACTGAAAAGGTTAGACAAGGCGGACAGGAAAAGTGTTTGAGAGGCGGGTCTCAGGTACACAACATCACAGTAAGAAGCTAAAAGGATAGATCAGTGGCTGGTAAGATAGGAATTCCTAAGCGTTAGGAAGTGAAATGATATAGACAGTGCCTCTACCTCTCTGTCTAGGACGTTCCTCTTCCTCACTACTCAAAGACTGAAGAAATACTTATCATCCCTGTGACTCATGTGTTTTCAGTTTCCAGCTGTAATATTGTATGCCTATTTTCCATCTCTCGAACAATCTGTCAATGTCCACCCTGTCAATTCCTTTCATTATTTTGTATGTTATTAACATATCTGCCCTGGTCTTTCTTTCCTCTAAAATTATAGCTTTAGTTCTCTTAGTCTCTACTGATGGGTCATACGTCTTAGTCGGTTAATGTGCGCCTCGTGCGATACGTTTGGTACATTGCTCACCAGAGGTCCTCCATACGAGACGTTTACAACCTTTACCACCCGAGCCTGTGCCCTTCGGTCTTCTTCCTTGCTGATCACTATTCTTCATAACTTTCCACGCGCTGGAGCTCATTTCTAACAGGCACATTAACCTTACATAATCTTATAACAAGACAAACCTTCTTTAGAGTAAAACACATCAACATTAAAAGTTTAAAGTTTAAAGAGGCATTCTCTAGCTACTGCTGAGAATTCAACAAAATTTGCAGCTACACAACTATTAAATATTTACCTTAAAAAATTAAAACGATAATCCAGTAAAAGCTAAGTAAAAACTAAGATTCGATTGAAGTGAATGACAAGTTCAGTTCCTTGGATCAAGAGCCACTCGCCAGCATGAAGGCAAACAATGCAATAATATAAAACAATGCTACACATATTTCAAATTAAAAGCGATAATGTGGCAACCACACCCTTGATTAACACCACCTTGATCCTTCTATGTAGGATAAATTAATACTTTGTAACCAATCAAGAGACGTTCCAAAGTTATATCATGGCAAGTAATTTTTGTAGAGATCACTTTAACTCTGAGGAGTGGGCACCTACGATCTTTAATTTAGCATTAGTTAACTAGGGATGAAAAATCGAAGCCGAATGGATAAGATGTTCTGAAGTTATAAATAAAAAAAATTAAATGCTTCTCGACTTCATGCTTCTCAGGCATTATGTTGTACAGTATTTTAGGGTTCATTAAACCCGTGAATATTAACAATGTTTTAAAGTGTGAGATTTCAATGTTTCTCTAGTTCTTCTTTTCTTCTACTTCAAATTCGCTAGATTGATTTTTGTGTCTTATGAAAGTTCAGTTTGATTAAATAAATCTGTTAAAATTATCCAGTTGGAAAGTATAAAGCTTAAATTTAATAAATACCGAAGTGTCTTCCAGACGTCTTCAGGAATAGACATTTCCTAGTAATTTATTAAAGGAAAGCCACTTTAATAAGATTAACAATTTAATTAACTTTGTTCATAGACAAAACCAAGTTCTCTTATAATAAAGCTCATCAACAGTAAAAAATTGAAGATTATCAGAAAAGGAATTTTCCAATATTTGCTCTGAATCCATCATTTCCAAGATTTATTTAAATATTTGACTAAAATTTCAAATTTTCATCAAAACAGTTTAAATTAATAGAATTTCTTCCATTATGGAATGAATTGTGGTTAATATTTCTGGCGGATAAGAGGAAGCTCTATTAAATGTAAACAAAACATTTCCCTGATAATGTAATAAAACTGGCAAAGAAGGACCTATTGAGCCTATAATAGCACTTTCTGGAAAGCACACACGGGCTGAGAATTTGAAACCAATCAAAAAACACATTTTCTACTTATAACACTGATTCCAATTGTTACTGATTTTATAAAAAATAATTAGTGCATTGAAAATTTCTTGCACACAACAGCACATCAGCTTAATGCGTCCCGTCCTGGCTGTTAAATATGTCTCATTAAATACTGAAGTTATCCAGAAGTGGTAGATTTAAATAAATTTTTATGATATAACGGGAATGAAAATTTTGCTCTATTTTACACAGAAAATTGGCAGATATGGAACTACACACTCGAATATTCCCCTCTCAACCATTGTCCAGTTTGACCCTTTCTTTTTTAGCGTTTGAATCTATGCCACAGAGGGACTTGGGAAGCTCTTGGAAACTCTAAGAAGTAGCAAATTCGTCCTATAATTTGAGTAATAGTGTATGTGGACATTCCAATTGTTCCTGGTACTTCGGCCAAGATTCGATACACATTCGTTGAAAATTCGTAATCGTTGGGATGAGGTCTAAGGTTGCGAACGAAATTAAAGTAGAATATTGATAAACAAAAAGAAAATTCCTGCAACCACTTGTAAGTTTCCTTTTGGAGATACCTAATAAACTTATTTTATGCGCAAAATCCGTATACGTAATACAGTATGATTTTATATGCTTTTCGTCGATTATTAGCAAAAACTCGGAAATTCTGGCACCAGTATTAACGATGGTAGCAACAGTCGCTCCCTACATTTTCCTAGCAGAGCTTCTTGCCTCAGCATCACAGACTTTTAAGCTATCAAGTGTTGGAGAACTATTACTATTTTCGGGGAAATTTACTGAACACTGTTGCTCGAGTTTTAATCTCACAAATTTGTTTTTTTCTCTACACATAAATTAATGGAGATTTTACTCGAATTTATTATATTTCAATTTATTTTTGTTTTATGAATGTTATTAAAGATTGTGTTTATTAACTTATTTTTATACTGTCATTTTGCATATTTTCCTGTTAACAATATTATTGTTTTAAAATAGTAATCATAATTGTGAATCAAAGGAAAACTTTTTCTTGACGGGAAACAACGTTTATTTCCACTCACAGAGAAACATTTATTTCCACTCACAGAGAAACATTTATTTCCACTCACAGAGAAACATTTATTTCCACTCACAGAGAAACATTTATTTCCACTCACAGAGAAACATTTATTTCCACTCACAGAGAAACAACATTTATTTCCACTCACATAGAAACATTATTTCCGCTCACAGAGAAACAACATTTATTTCCACTCACAGATAAACAAGTGTTAGTCAGAAAGAGAATACATGGTTCATCCAGCGCTATGTAAACTGAAAGACTTCAGTAAAGTTCAGACATCATCCCAAACCAGAAACGGAAATTAGTGATTCGTGTTTTGTACATGCTGAAAAAAAAGTGGTGATCTTCTCTCTTTCTATCTCACAGACCTTTGGTTTTCAATTAAATTAGTCCTCAGCTTTCTGTCTAAACTATAAATACAAAATTTGTAGGTATTTACGGACTCCTACTGTAAGGTTATGTATTTGTCTTGTCTTTTGTATCATATTTTTTTTGTATTATAGAAGAAAAGCGTTTAATGATAACGTATATAATATAATAAGAAAATGAATAATAATATGTTATATTAAAATGAATGTAATAACGAAATTATTAATTCTTCTTTTGTTAATATTTTCACCTTTGGTTAAGCTATTATTTCTGGCTTGTCATCAGAAGTCAGTATGAGTAACCAACTTAAGTTTTGTGGTAATTGTATTACTTATAAAATTAATAAAATAAATATGTGGTCCACATACAGGAAGCGCAAACATCAAGAGAAGCTTTTATTTTTGAGAATAATTATTAAAAAATATAGATAATTCAAGAAAGAGTTGCATTCACAATACACAGAAAGTTACAGGGATGTAAATTTTTCATTACTGATAATATCTGTGAGAAATAAAATAAGCCATTTTCTTTTTCAGTTTTACGTAGAGCGCAACCAAACTGAGTTTACTCTAAATAGCATTTACTCGACACTTTATACCATAAGGCAAAGTCGGAAAAAACCGCTGTTGTATAGCTTCTGAAAAGAGAAAGTAAACTTTTCTGAATCAGAACTGTAAATGACATGCAATATTCGTATATTAATCCCAGAGTTATGAATAATGAATTACGAAGTATAGTAAAGTAACGAGAAATGTAATCCTTGATACATATAAGAAATAATTCAAATATTAATACATAAATAAGATACAAAAGAAACATAAGAGAATTCAAGAGGAATCAATTTCAAACGTCGAAAATAAAGTTGAATAAAAAGAGGTGAAATATTTATTTTTAAATAATGAAAGATAAATGGAATGAAACTCAAGTTGTGTGGGATACAATGCTGAAAAACAGTCATTTATTTGACTTCTAATGACAAGATTCGACCTGTGTTGACACTTAATATTTGTGTAAATGGTTCAGAAAACCTACAAGTTGATAAATTATGTTCATCAAGCTACTGAAAATAAGCTAATCACGAAGACAATTCCTTCTTCTTCTTCTTATGACCAGAGCTTTGGTAAGATGGGTAAGGAAGAAGGATGGGTAAGGAAGAAGGATGGGTAAGGATAGAAATATTGGAAAAGGGTGTGAGGGGGGAGAGAGGATATAAAAGGTAAGTGGTCCAACCACTTTGGTGTAATTTAAAAAGTGTATGTGGAATAATAAAATATTCTTGAAGGGGTATAATACTAACCCATCAGAGTCACATAGATATAACATATATATAATTATATGACTCTCGATTGGTAGTAAATATACAAGTTGCCATTTTTTTTTTTTTTTTTTTTTTTTTTTTTTTTTTTTTTTTTTTTTTTTTTTTTTTTTTTTTTTTTTTTTTTTTTTTTTTTTTTGCGATTGCACAACGGAAATTTAAACGACAATGAAAGCAATAATTTTCTGGCCAGTTTATAAAGAATTACTTGACACAATAGCTTCTTACAAGGTGGTGTCCCGCCATAGTAAATGTAGCATAATTTTAACAGTAGAATGTTATACAAGATGTCTCCCTAATTGGGGGCGATGATTTTCTTAGTAAACATAGAAGGGTTCTGGTGTTACCCAATCATCTTCATCTGCAGGGAGGTTGATCAATATCATTGGTCGATGGTAATCGTCTTTATGGATAAAACGACTGACCCTCTGTGGGAGAGTCATTCTTTGAGTCCTGTGAGGAGGCGTATTGATGATATAATCCGTGGTATTTTCAACTTGGAGAGGATGTTCTCTATCTGGCATGTAGAGTTCTTGCATTGCATAAAGTTGTTTCTTCTTCAGGGTGTCAAGGCGTACATTTAAGGCAGTAATATCTTGTTGTACATGTAAATCTGCCATTTTAACTCTGTCTCTCCTCCTGGTGCCCGTAATGAAGCGAAGAGCTCTATTCTGGACCCGTTGCAACCGTAGCATGTTGGTTTTTGTTGTTAATGACATTGGGACACATGGGTATTCGAGTATAGGTCTTATTATCATTTTATACAGATGTTTTTTGACATGTGGAGGGGCTTGATTAAATCTAAAGAGACTGTTAAGACCGGCTTTGGCTATGTTGATCTTTTTATTTACATGAGATGTTGAGTAGAGCAGCCTGTCTATTTCATATCCCAAGATCTTGTTAGGGTTTCTAATGGCTACAGGTGTACCTCTGATGGAGATACCCCCTTTATCTTCGATGGTTGATGCAAAACATCCTATCGTGCTAACAAGGACTTTGTCAGGGCTAGTCGTAATTCTCCATCTCTTTTTCCCAATTAGATGTTCGACGAAGTTCGATATTCATTTTTTTCTATGACTCTCTCATACTTGTATTTTCCTGTTACCGGAGCTGATGAGACGACATGGATAACATCTGCAAATTGCGTTATAATTGTATCATTAAACTCTGGTTGAGGAAGGTCATTCACAAAATGTTGAATAGAATTGGACTAAGACAAGAGCCTTGTGGGACACCAGCTGTTGGTATAAAAGGCTCTGTCGACCTGCCATGAAAGGTGCGAATGATTTTTCTTTGAGTTAAGAAGTTATATATTAATCTGAGAAAAGTCCAGTTATGGTCTGGTAGGTCAATAAGTTTGTATATAAGACCATCATGTCATAAGCTATCAAAAGCTTTATGAACATCTCTGGTGGCAATTAGGGCAAGATTGCCCTGATGTTTTATACTTGCTACTGTACCGAAAATAATATTTATCGCATGATGGGTACCTCTGTGTGTTCTAAAGCCAATTTGTTTTTCAGTAAAAAGGTGATTAAACTTCATATAGTAGTTCAGTCTGTTGGAAATGATCTTCTCAAGAATAACAAAAAAAGGCACAATACCGTGACTGGAACGATACACAAATAACCCGCACATAGAAGAGAGGAGCTTACGACGACGTTTCGGTCCGACTTGGACCATTTACAAAGTCACACTAACCAGAAGTGGAGCAGGACGGCTATATATAGGCAGGAAGAGGTAGTGGTGGTAGTAGTAGTAGTAGTGGTAGTAGTAGTAGTAGTAGTAGTAGTAGTAGTAGTGGTAGTAGTGGGGAACTAAGGAGGAGGAGCCAGTCAAATATAAAGAAAGGGGAGCACTGCAAGGGAGCTAGGTGCCCACAGAGAGAGAGCAAGTGCACAGAGGTGGGGGGAAGGGAAAGTGATGAAATAAATAATGAAGGAACAGAAACACGCGACAACCATCCTGTAGACTAGTCTCTGCTAAAACTGTCTTCCCTACTTCCAACTTTAACAGTCGCCGTCTTGTTGAATCCTTTCTAATACACAACTTTCCTTGCATGAATCTTAGTCCTGGCTTCGTCTCTGTAGATGCCTTCCTCTCCCACTACATTGTAAAATGCTCCAAACTTCAGAACACCCGTGACTTAACCTGATTCCTCATTTTTTTCTTCTTCTCCCTCTTCCCCTTTCCTCTTTCCTTTTTTTTGTCTTTCTTCTGTCGCGTGTTTCTGTTCCTTCATTATTTATTTCATCACTTCCCCTTCCCCCCACCTCTGTGCACTTGCTCTCCCTCTGTGGGCACCTAGCTCCCTTGCAGTGCTCCCCTTTCTTTATATTTGACTGGCTTAGTTCCCAACTACTACCACTACTACTACTACTACTACTACTACTACTTCTACCACTGCTACTACTACTACTACTACCACCACCACTACCTCTTCCTGCCTATATATAGCCGTCCTGCTCCACCTCTGGTTAGTGTGACTTTGTAAATGGTCCAAGTCGGACCGAAACGTCGTCGTAAGCTCCTCTCTGCTATGTGCTGGTTATTTGTGTATCTTCTCAAGAACGTTTCCAGTGACTTCAAGTAAAGATATAGGTCTATAGTTCCCTGGTTGATGGATGTCTTTATTGGGCTTAGCAAGAAAGATCATCCTAGCAGTCTTAAAAACAACTGGAAAGTGTCCTGAGGCCAAAATGGCATTAAAGATATTAACCAAAGACTGTTTACAATTTCTGGGTAGGAACTTTATTTCTTTCATTGTTATTCCGCATTCTTCCAATAACCTGACTCATCTCGAGTAATGTAATAGGTCTAGTAAGCGGGTGGGCATCTTCAAGAGTTGATGTATCGATGGGAGGTAGTGGTTGTAGATCATCTAAGTTCTCATCTCTCCATTCATTTACCAACTGATAGTGATTATTGTTAAATCGACGACTGTTATTGTGGGAGAGAATTTTCTCCCATGCATCACTCATCAAATTAGCCTAGTCCTGTGGATCATCAAGTTTAATCTCAACATCTTCATCATCCTCGTCAGTGAAGGTATGAATTAGGTGGTTAGGAGCCTTGTGCTTTGCCCCTAAAAGTTGTCGGATCTTACTCCAAAATTTTGCTGGCTCACGTTTATACTGATTAGCTTGGAGAACTAGCAATTTCCATAAGTCACGTTTGTGATGACTAATCATGTTAATTAATTCTTGCCTTAATCTGTGCAATGTAGCTACTGGTGGTTGTCGCGTACAGATAATTTCTCAAAGAGTCTTTAATTTCCCTCGTAGGTTTATATTGTTGGTAGATCTTTGTGGAAGCTAATTGGCAAGTTGCATTAGTATCATCAATTATTCGATTTGAAGGGACCTGATCGAGTCGTCAATTGCAGTGGAAGGTAGATTTTCCAGCGACACAATTTCATCGTCACCCAGAAATGCCCTGAAGGGGTCAAATCCTAGGGTGTTGAGATTGGGTTTAGGAGGTACAGGTAAATAACAAAAAAGGCACATACCGTGACTGGAACGATACACAAATAACCCGCACATAAAAGAGAGAAGCTTAGGACGACGTTTGGGTCCGACTTGGACCATTGACAAAGTCACACTAACCAGAAGTGGAGCAGGACAAACAGTTCTGTACCGACAAGATGAAATTAAGACACATGCGCAACACCCGGGCATCCCCATCGTAGACGTTTCGCCATCCAGCCAGCCACTGGATGGCGAAACGTCCACAACAAAGACAACCAGACGCCGCACTCTCTCCGACCTCTGTCCTCCTGACTTTGACCTTGTTCAACGGTTTCGTGTCATCTGTCCCTCTCTTCCCTATTTCTATGGCCTTCCCAAAACTCATAAACCTGATATTCCTCTTCGTCCTATCATATACTCTAGAGGTTGTTTCTCTTATTCTCATGCTTCTTGGCTGGCCAAAACCCTCACTCCCTTTCTTTGTACTTTTTCTCCTGCCCACCTCCGTCACTCTCAAGACTTCATTGAACGGGTTCGCTCTCTCCCAACCTGTAAGATGCTTAGTCTTGACGTTGAGTCCCTCTTCACCAATGTCCCTCTTGATTATGTCCTTGATTTCCTTAGTGAGAAGGCCCATGAAGGGTTTCTTCATCTCCCTATACCTACTGATGTCTTTCTTGATCTTATCCGCCTCTGTGTGGACTCTAACTCCTTTTTCTTCCAAGGGAAATATTATTTTCAAACCTTCGGTGTCGCTATGGGCTCTCCTCTCTCTCCTGTCCTTGCTAATCTTTACATGGAATACTTCGAGACTGTTCTTCTTCCTACCCTCGATGTGCAACCTTCACTCTGGCTCCGCTATGTGGATGACATCTTTGTTCTGTGGCCTCATGACTCCAGTCTCTTCCAACCTTTTCTTGAAGCTCTTAATAATCTTGCCCCTTCCATTAAGTTTAAAGCTGAATGGGAATCTAATTCCTTTCTTCCTTTCCTTGATGTCCATGTCCACCGCTCAGATACAGGTTTTTCCTTTTCCGTTTACCTAAAACCTATGCACAGTGGCATGTACATTCACTACTTTTCCTATCATGCTTCCCCTGTCAAGAAAAGTGTTCTTATCTCCCTCTTTCTCCGTGCCCTCCTCATCTGTGATCCTCAGTTCCTTCCAGCAGAAATTTCCACTTTTCATAATTCGTTTTCCCGTCTTGGCTACCCTTCCCATTTCATAGACTCTGCCCTCTCACGTGCTAAACGCAATTTCTTCTCTCCCAAACTCTCTACTCCTGGAAACTCTTCTATCCTTTGCCTTCCCTACTTTTCCGGTCTTTCTAATCTCAACAATTTTCTCCGTCCCTTAGACGTCAAGCTTACCTTCCGCCAGACTAACACTCCTAGCACTAATCTCGTTCATATCTCTCCTCCCTCTACAGATGTTCCTGGTGTCTACTCTATTTCTTGCTCCTCCTGTCCTCTTCAATACTTCGGAGAAACTGGTCGATCTCTTTCTGACAGACTTAGGGAGCACAAAAATAGTGTTAGGCTTGCCGACACTAACAATGCTCTTTTCTGTCACGTAAGAGATCACAGTCATCCTATTGACTGGTCTTTTGCTAAAACTGTCTTCCCTACTTCCAACTCGAACAGTCGCCGTCTAGTTGAATCCTCTCTTAATACACAACTTTCCTTGTATAAATCTTGGCCCTGGCTTCGTCTCTGTAGATGCCTTCCTCTCCCACTACATTATAAAATGCTCCAAACTTCAGAACACCAGTGACTTAACCTGACTCCTAATTTTTTCTTTTTATTCTTTTTTTTTCTTCTTCTCCCTCTTCCCCTTTCCTCTTTCCTTTTCTCCTCTGGGTTGTCTTTCTCTCTTCTGCCTCGTGTTTCTGTTCCTTCTTCATTTATTTCACCACTTCCCCTTTCACGCACCTCTGTGCGCTTGCTCTCCCTCAGTGGGCACCTAGCTCTCTTGCAGTGCTCCCCTTCCTTTGTATTTGACTGGCTCGTCCTCCTTATTTCCCAATTCTACCACTACTACTACCTCTTCTACTACCTCTACTACTACTACAACTACTGATAAAATTAAGACACATGTGCGGAGTCTGGTTGTCTTTGTTGTGGGCGTCTACGATAGGGATGCCCGGGTGTTGCGCATGTGCCTTAATTTCATCTTGTCGGTATTATATACCATTCTTGTACTACTACTACTACTACTACTACCACCACCTCTTCCTGCCTATATATAGCCGTCCTGCTCCACTTCTGGTTAGTGTGACTTTGTCAATGGTCCAAGTCGGACCGAAACGTCGTCTTAAGCTTCTCTCTTTTATGTGTGAGGTACAGGTATTCTAAATGAAAAAGTTTGTAGTTGTATTAAAACCGGGATATGGTCAGAACCTACGTTTCCACCAGGAGAGATACGACAATGAAAGAGGTCACAGTCTCTGTTTATCAGGACTATATCTGGTGTCCCTGGATGAGGACCAATGTACGATTTAAAGAATGGGCCTTGAAATGACAAGTTTCTGGCTGTCATGATATTAAATAGTTGTTTTCCTTTTAAGTCACCCAGTGGAATACCAGCTCCACAGTTGAAGAGGGCAGGGTGATGAGCATTAAAATCTCCCGCTAGAATTGTTGGAATATTTCTGCTTAATATCCTATGTAGAGGAATTGACTCTATATATTGTTGTCTCGGGGGAAAATATCCAGTTCCTATCACTAGTTGGCCATGAGACGTCATCATTTCTATTGCAAGAATGTTATCTTCATCAATATGAATATTTTTAAATGCAAAACCTAATTTAACTAAGATGGCTACGCAACTATAGGGTCCTCTCGATTTCTCCACAGTAGAGTAACCACGTAATTTAATATGCTGATCAACTCTCGCAGCTGTCTCATTCAAGATTATAACATCGGGATAGTAATTATGTAGTTCAACCTCAAGGAGGTAACGGTTATTAAAGAAATGTTGAACATTAAGTTGGAAAATTGTAATCCCCATTATTTCTTGCACTTCGCTCGTGTACTGCGGTCTGAACGCCTGCAAGTAATGTCATGTTTGGTATCCACACTATCACTGCTGGACTCGTCAAGGGGAGGAGGGATGTTCTGCGTAGTTGCTTGTGTATTAAAAGTGTCATCATCCTCACTAGAATTGGTAATATTAAGAGAATCATTAGAGCATTAGAGTCATCATCATAAAACTGAGATGTGATAGTCCCAGTTTCAGGAAGCAGAGGGTCGTGAGAGTTAATGGGAGACTGTGGAGCCTCCAAGGGAAAATTTGGTAGGCCAGGTGAATTACCCTGGGAAAGTTCCTGTTCAACAGGATCAGCTGCAATAGCGGAAGAGTAAGCACCAATCTCTGGGGCATCGTTGGGGTCAGGTATTGACTCATCGGGTTGAGGGGAGTTGACAACCTGGGTATGCGAGGTGGGTGATTCCTGGACAAGGGATGACTTACGCTTATTTGTAGAAGTAGAGTAGGGTACATACTTCTTGTTATGAGAAGGCTGGGCCATAATAACCTTAACATTATCTGGGATAGTAATAGGAGTGATCCCATTAGCCATTAACAAATCATTTAAAATCTTAGAGCAGAGTTGAATGTCACCACCTGCTATGTCTTTGGCCATCATATACATTAGTTGTGCTCTCGTCATATCCCCGGCTGAGGATACCTGAGACATGGGGGTGAGGCTGAATCTTGCTGTTGCGTTTGTGTATGTTGTAGGTGAGAGTTAGATTGGGGCACTCCAAGAGGGGCAGAATTCCAAACATTGGAACCAGTGGAAGAGACCTGAGGAGTCCCACTAGATCCAGGCAAAGCTGGGAAGGAAGTTTGGGACATTGTTGGAGGTGCCTCGGGAGTGTTCTTAGAATTGGACAGTTTCTTAGCTTCAAGAATTTTCTGCATTTCCTTTTTCCTCTCGGGGCAGGTAGCAGAAACAGCATGATGTTTTCCATTGCAGAGGACACACTTGGGTTTAGTTTTGTTATTACAATCTTCAAAAGATTGTTGCCCAGAGCATATGCTGCAAATCAGTGCTTGGGTACTGCATTTGTTGGTGGTATGACCAAATGCGTAACATTTGTAACATTGTGTAACACTGACAAACCGCTCAAGAGAGATTTGGTCAGGTGTACATCTGGTGCCAAAACATTTGAAGCCATTTTGGCACACTAGTTTGGCTTCTTCAGGTGTCTCAAGTATTAATTTTAATGTCTCATGGTTGTTGCCGGTTTAGAAAATTTATGTGCTTGGACAGCATGAAATTTTGAATTCTCTGCATTAAAGTCAGCAATAAGTTCATTCACTGTGCTATCTCTCATGATGCTGTTAATTCTGGCAACAAACACAGTTCGCTGAGCTTGATAGCTTTCAGGTGCAATTAGATGGATCCCAAAAGTCTTCAAATTGTCCAGGACGTCCTGCTTAAGTAGTTGAAGTAACTCTTCTTCAGAAGAGAGGAGAAGTACTACCCCAGCTTGAGTTGCAAAAACATCCACTGGAGCAACAGTTGAATTTGAGCAAATGCATGCTAAAATTTCTTTCCTCGTCTTTTGGTTTTCATCAACCCGTAATCTTACTCTTATCCGCGCCATGATGTCCAGGAAGGTACATCTGGCACATAAGTTACTTTAACAAAAAGGGTCTTTCTTTAGTGTTAGTCTAACATCTTATTTCAGCTGACTTATGAAGGTCAGCCCCTAAGATAGCCTACCCTCGAGTGGTGAGGGGGACACAGGGCACAAGGCAAAGATCGACCGGATTTTAAAAAACCACACGGGTTTCCGGATGGTCAAAATGCCTTGTGTTAACTCGCCAAAGCGAAGTTGCCGAAAAAGAAGATGATAGAAAAGTCAGAAGGATAGCAATGTATGTAGTGTGTTACTGTGTGAGCCAGTACTCACCTATTTGTACTCACCTATTTGTGGTTGCAGGGGTCGAGTCTTAGCTCTTGGCCCCGCCTCTTCACCGGTTGCTACTGGGCCCTCTCTCTTCCCGCTCCATGAGCTTTATCTAACCTCATCTTAAAACTGTGTATGGTTCCTGCCTCCACTACGTCATTTTCTAGGCTATTCCACTGCCTGACAACTCTATGACTGAAGAAATACTTCCTAATATCTCTCTGACTCATTTGTGTCTTCAACTTCCAATTGTGGCCTCTTGTTTCTGTGTCCCCTCCCTGGAACATCCTGTCTTTGTCCACCTTGTCTATTCCACGCAGTATTTTATATGTCGTTATCATGTCTCCCCTGACCCTCCTGTCCTCCAGTGTCGTCAGGCCGATTTCCCTTAATCTTTCTTCATAGGACATTCCCCTTAGCTCTGGAACTAACTTTGTCGCAAACCTTTGTACTTTCTCTAGTTTCTTGACGTGCTTTATCAAGTGCGGGTTCCAAACAGGTGCTGCATACTCCAATATGGGCCTGACATACACGGTGTACAGTGTCTTGAACGATTCCTTAGTAAGGTATCGGAATGCTGTTCTCAGGTTTGCCAGGCGCCCATATGCTGCAGCAGTTATCTGATTGATGTGTGCTTCCGGAGACATGCTCGGTGTTATACTCACCCCAAGATCTTTCTCCTTGAGTGAGGTTTGTAGTCTTTGGCCACCTAGCCTATACTCTGTCTGTGGTCTTCTGTGCCCTTCCCCTATCTTCATGACTTTGCATTTGGCAGGATTAAATTCGTAAAGCCATTTGCTGGACCAGGTGTCCAGTCTGTCCAAGTCTCTTTGAAGTCCTGCCTGGTCCTCATCAGATTTAATTCCCCTCATTAACTTCACATCATCCGCAAACAGGGACACTTCTGAGTCTAACCCTTCCATCATGTCGTTCACATATACCAAAAATAGCACTGGTCCAAGGACCAACCCCTGTGGGACCCCGCTCGTCACAGGTGCCCACTGTGATACATCATTACGTACCATGACTCGTTGTTGCCTCCCTGTCAGGTATTCTCTGATCCATTGCAGTGCCCTTCCTGTTATATGCGCCTGATGCTCTAGCTTCTGCACTAATCTCTTGTGAGGAACTGTGTCAAAGGCCTTCTTGCAGTCCAAGAAGATGCAATCAACCCACCTCTCTCTCTCGTGTCTTCTGTTATTTTATCATAAAACTCCAGAAGGTTTGTGACACAGGATTTGCCTTCCATGAATCCGTGCTGGTTGGCATTTATACTCTTGTTCCGTTCCAGGTGCTCCACCACTCTCCTCCTGATAATCTTCTCCATAACTTTGCATACTATACACGTCAATGACACAGGTCTATAGTTTAGTGCCTCTTTTCTGTCTCCTTTTTTAAAAATGGGAACTACATTTGCCGTCTTCCATACCTCAGGTAGTTGCCCAGTTTCCAGGGACATGTTGAAGATTGTGGTAAGTGGCACGCACAACATATCTGCTCCCTCTCTAAGGACCCACGGGGAGATGTTGTCCGGTCCCATTGCCTTTGAGTTATCGATGTCCCTTAGCAGTTTCTTCACCTCCTCCTCATCTGTATGTATGTCGTCCAACACTTGTTGGTGTATTCCTTGCTGGTGTCCCCATCTGGTCTGTCCCCCCAGAGTCCTTCCTGTCTCTACTGTAAATACTTCCATAAATCTCGTGTTGAGCTCCTCACATACCTCTTGATCGTTTCTTGTGAATTCTCCACCTTCTTTCCTCAGCCTTATCACCTGGTCCTTGACTGTTGTCTTCCTCCTAATGTGGCTATACAGCAGTTTCGTGTCAGATTTGACTTTCGATGCTATGTCGTTTTCATACTGTCGCTGGGCCTCCCTCCTTATCTGCGCATACTCGTTTCTGGCTCTTCTAGTAATCTCCTTGTTTTCCTGGGTCCTATGCCTCCTGTACTTTTTCCATTCTCTGTTGCACTTAGTTTTTGCCTCCCTACACCTTCGGGTAAACCAAGGACTCGTTTTGGTCTTCCTTTTATTTCTGTTTCCCTTGGGAACAAGCCTTTCCTCTTCCTCCTTGCACTTTGTTGCCACATATTCCATCATCTCGTTTACTGATTTTCCTACCATTTCTCAGTCCCACTGAACCTCCTGCAAGAAGTTTCTCATGCCTGTGTAGTCCCCCCTTTTATAGTTTGGCCTGTCCCCTTCAGTTCCTGTTACCTTCTCCACTTGTAACTCTACTATATAATCAAAACTCAGAACCACGTGATCGCTAGCTCCAAGGGGCCTCTAGTAAGTGATGTCCTCAATGTCTGAACTGTTCAAGGTGAACACAAGATCCAGTCTTGCTGGCTCGTCCTCCCCTCTCTCTCTGGTTGTGTCCCTGACATGTTGATGCATGAGGTTTTCAAGTACCACATCCATCATCTTGGCTCTCCATTTTTCGGGACCCCCATGTGGCCCCAGGTTTTCCCAGTCGATCTCCCTGTGGTTGAAATCGCAGTGTAGATGTTTGGGTTAGGGGAGGATGGGGAAGGATGGGGGGATAGGGAAGAGAGGGGTGAACAAGCAAGCAAGTCACCGCCTTACCCTCTTGATGGGATGGGGCTCGAAGTGACTGCAAGCAAGTTTCCTCTCAGCTCTGGTCAAGAACTACTCAGGATAACCCAAGAAAAATCTCGAGTAACAGTGTTCAGAGTTGCTCTGCTCGAGAATTACTCAGGATAACTGAAGAGCAGGAACGACGACGTCTTCTCTCCACGGCGGCTTCTCTCTGTGTTTTTCGTGTCTGTGTCCAATTCCTTACTACCATGCAAAGCCACAAGCGAAGATGAGAGTAGGGAGAGAAGAGGAGAAAGTAATAACAAAAATAATAATAATAATAATAATAATAATAATAATAATAATAATAATAATAATAATAATATCTTTATTTACTACATGTACATGGTATACAGATCCCACCAGACAAAGCATCAGGAGAGAAGAAGAAGAGGAGATTCCATAGGATAACAATGGCAAAATAGGTTAAGAATAGAAATTTTTCCTGAAATAGAGCATCAACAAACAGAGGCGGAGAAGAGGCGGTAAATGTCACAAAACATAAAAGCAACTGAGGAAAAGAGGAGGAAGGTATCCTAAGATAGCATAACAGAATGGGTCAGAACAAGAATCCATCAGAATATGTTAATTGGAGTAAGATGATAAGTCACAGTAACATTAAATTAAAAAGAAAGATAAGAAGATAGATGGATAACTACAGCAAAGTAGCTTAATAAGAAGAAAATGCCATGAGACAGAATATCAGCCAAAAGAAGAGGAAACTGTCACATGACAGGAGATGAAGCAAAGAGAATAGGTTAAGAAGGAAGGTGTCACAAGTCTTACAAGCAGCTAGAAAAGAGGAGACACGGAAGAGGAGAAAGATGAATAGATAGAAGAAGTACACGGAACAATTTAAGATAAAGGAGGAAGATTTCATAAGTCAGCTGCAGCTAGCAGCAGAGGAGAAAGATGCTTCAAAATGGCCAACTAAAGTAATAAGGGAGACATCCACAAGGTATACCATTCCATTGTATGGTCAACCCTAACCAGAACCACCATGGCCTTCTTCATCAAGGACCGAAGTGCCTGGAGAAAGAGAAAAGCATTAGAATGTATGAAATAATACCTATAAGAAAAAAGTGGAACCTTGTAAAACAGTGAGAATATAAGTTTGTATATTCGCCTATTTTTTACTCCCTTGCAGAGGTAGTCTCATCTTCTGGCTCAAATTTTTACCTAGCCAATTGTTGTGTGCTTGCTCCTGATCCTCGTCGGCCCTGTCATATCAGTTCGTAAAACTGTATGAACCCTGCCTCTTGTACTGCTTCGGAAAAGTCATTCAACTTCCTAACTATTCCAGTCTTAAAAGATACATCCTGACATCCCTGTGATTCATTTGTGTCTTTAACTTCTGGCTGTGGCCTCGTGAACCAGTTTTCTTCCTCACGAATACTTTATCTCTGTCCACAGGTCTTCTAAGTATTTTGTGTATTTTTATCATATCTTCCTGATTTTCCCATTCTAAATGTCATCAGGTTTACTTTTATCTTTTCATATAGCTCATTCCTCTCAGCTCTGGGACAAAGTTTTATTGTTTATTCACTTTCTCCAGGTTCTGAATTTGCTTTACCTGGAAACGGTTCCATACAATTGCTACATACTTAAAAATAGGTTTTCAGTTCTCATCTTCAGTTATGTATACATCTGATTCTTTCGGTATACATCTGAGTCTTTCTCTTCTGGCATGTCGTTCGCAAATACCAGGAGTAATACTGATCATAATACTGATCTATCCGGAACCCCACTCCTTGCATATTGCCATTCTAAATTCTCTAACAGTCACTCTTTGTCTTCCCATATGATATACCTTTGTCTACTGCAACACAGTCCCGTTAGGTACAGTATTAAATGCTTTCTTCCAGTTCAAAAATATGCAGCCCAACTATCCCTCTCTTTACTCCATTTTTCAGTGCCATAGAGTTGAGCAGGTTTGTGAGTCAAGATCTGCCATCTCTGCAACCATGCTGGATATTATTTTCTGAACGATATTGTAGCCCTTGTGAACACACGATATGAGAACAGGCGTATCTTAAATGCATTGAGCCAACGTGTTCCAATTACTATCACACCGCATGCATCATAGGAGACTTTCGTTGTAGCCAGGTGGCTCATCTCAGAAACTTGAAATAAGCCACCTGGCTTCAACAGACGTCTCCTTCTGTCACGCATGTTGTGTGGCAATAATTGAAAAACATAGGCTCCACCATTCTACTTTTGATTACTGTATTTACCTCACATTGCATGCATGTCTGTCTCTTTTCGTAAATAAGGGGACTACGTTCACTATGCTCCAAATTTATTGTAACGGTGCAGTATCCATTGTCTCGTAGGTATTAACTAATGGTTCATATTGATCTGCTCCATTTTGCAGAGTTCATTTTGACACTTTGTAGAAGCCCATTGCTCTTGGTGTACCCAGCTTGCTCCCTCCCCCCCCCAAAAAAAAAAAATCGTATGATGCATGTATGGTTTCGGTTAACCATTAGTGTAACCTTGGTCTTTGACTATTTGGTGATGCCTGTGTTTCCACTGAGAACGCCTCGTTAAATAATTTGTTCAACTGTCACAGACTTCTTGTTTCTTTTGTGCTCTCCTCCTTGCTTCCTTAATCTTATTAACTTGTCTTTTCCTGCTGTCTCCCCTCTGATGTGACTGAAGCAGTTTCAGTTCAGACTCAGCTTTTGCGACTATGTCATTATTAAAATTTTGCTGAGCTTTTCATATCACCCGTGTGTATTCATGTATGACTTTTCTGCTTTGTTTATTCAGTCCTGGGGCTTCCATGATTTGGTACGTTCGGTTTTTTCCTCTCCGCATCTTTACTGAACTTTGACATCTATTTTATTGTCATCATCGATTTCTAGGAATGAAACTCTCCATCTTTTAACACCTTATGACTAGAACATATATGAGTGCAGAGGAACTGCAGTAGGCAGGTCCTACTAAATCCATCCCATCCTTCTCAAGTATTCTTCTAATATTTTAAGGAAGTTTCCAAAAGTTTTAGGTTCAATTAATCAAGTTGGTATTTAATTCCACTCATCTACAACTCTACTGTCAAGCTAGTACTTTCCAATATCCTTTCTACATTTGAATTTATCCAACTGCAATCGATTGTTCTGCATTCCTTATATATTAAATTCTTCTAGAATACTTATGTACACCTATTTATTTTATACCTGTCTTCAGCTTGTGTACTTCGAACATATTTTCCCCCTCTTTCTATGTTTTTCAAAAGTGTGCATTTATAGGTCTCTCATTTTATCCTTGTACGATTACTTTTCATTGGATTAATTTGTTTTTGTTTTTCTTCTCTGTATGTAATACAATATATATCCTGTTTAGTAGTTTGGGGACCAGAATAAAGCAGCAAAATCAAAGTGAGGACTTACTCAATTATTTCAATCAATGATTTCCCTTTCACTTCCCATACCTCTTGTATTTTATTCAGAAACTCTCTCTTCCCTTCATAGTTTCGTCTTCTGAAATAGGTTTCTTCCATCCCCACTCTACCTGCTAATGCTTCCTCAGTGTTTATTTAGACAAGATATTCATAATTCGGTATTGTACGGTTGCTTGCACCCAAAGGCCTCTCATATTCAATTACACTTATATAAATGTATCTAAGGTGAATACTAGATCCAAGCTTGCTGTATCCTTAATATACTGACGCTAAGCTTTCTTCACCACCTCCGCTTTAGTCTTTACATTTCTCGTCTTCCATGTGGGTCCCGGTTCTTCTAGCATATTTCTCTCTGCTGGAAATCTCCCAGTATTAGCAGCATTGCTCTTTGGCATATCAGCTCTTATTTCTGCTTCCACTATTTTGCCAATCATTCATTTGCTATTTTCATATTTCTGTCTTGATCTCCTATTAAAGGGATACGGGGATATTTTTATATCATAGTTGCTGCTATTGATTGTGTCCACTATGTATTCATTTGATTCTTTCTTGTTTACTCATTTCATCTTTCGAATCTAAACTGGTTTCCTGTGAACAGCGCGACTCTTGAAGCTGTTTTCTCTTTCTTACTTTATCACTTGGAACGCTGATGGGAATATGGGATCCGTTATCATTTCATTGTTTTTCGTGTTTGAGATAATTAGGATATCAAAGAAACCCTCTGCTAAAGTTGTTTCAGTTGAGAAGAGGCAAAAGGTGAAGCTGTAGTTGTTGTGCCCCTCAAGGGAGGTTCTTTGATGATGGTGAGGGGCTCTTGATCAACGGAATTGGATCTGTGCTCCAGTTCCCTTGAAGTAAGCTTGAATACCTTCCAACCTCCCTCCCCCCACACGCGCTGTATAATCCTAGGAGTTTAGCGCTCCCCATGATAATATAATAATAATAACAATAATAATAATAATGTGGTTGTGTGCAGTGTTACATGGGAGGTGTCAGGGGTTGTAATTTTAAATAGGGGCAGGAAGAGAGAGTGTTACGTTCGGAGAAGTGGACATGGGTCTTGAGTTGGGCCTCCTAAGACAAAAGATAGGAGGGATTTTTGGATGCTGGGTGTTCATTCTGTTACTACAAGCACTGTTTATCGTTCCTGTACCTTACGACTTTTTTATGTAGTTTCTGAACTGTTCTCTTCCATTTACAGCCTGTCTCACACTAGGTATATACAGCAATATCTAGTAACCAGACAGAATGATTAGTAAATGTTTGCCTTTACAATGCTTGTCGATCTTCTGAAATGATTCCACCTACTCTTTGTTTACCATATCTTCTAAACATTCATTGAATATCATGTGAGACCCCTTTTTCACTCAGCTCTTTCTTAAATTAGTATCAGCCTCCATAAGCCCATATATCTCGTATTATCTTTCCCACCAGATTGCCTCGTCTGCTATCATCAGTTTCCGCGCTGTCACTCTTATTACCTTCTTTGCCTGCTAGTCTCCTGAGAGTTTCTCTGCTAATGAATTTTCTCTTTTACTCTTTCTTGAGTCCAGTTTTCCTGCTTTTTCATCATTATTACTACCCAATACACACCTCAGCTCATTTTCTCTAACCTTTTCATTTCCTCTTTCAGTCATTGAACTTGTTCTTTTATATAAAGGTATAATTTTCTCTTTTTCAGAGGAATCTTTCTTAACATTTATTGACAGTTCCTATACTGTTTACTTAATACATCATTATTATCACATTTAAGTGTTACAAGCCGCCCTCTTGTCTACCCTCTTCATCACGATTTTTTGTAGTTTTTCCTATTTACAATTGTCTCGTCTAAGTCCCACATGGTTCAGTAAAAAAACTGATCATGTAATGTGGAAACATCCAGGTGATGGAGTGACTCTCAGTGATGATGGTGATGGAGAGACTCTCAGTGATGATGGTGATGGAGAGACTCTCAGTGATGATGGTGATGGAGAGACTCTCAGTGATGATGGTGATGGAGTGACTCTCAGTGATGATGGTGATGGAAAGACTCTCAGTGATGATGGTGATGGAGTGACTCTCAGTGATGATGGTGATGGAGAGACTCTCAGTGATGATGGTGATGGAGAGACTCTCAGTGATGATGGTGATGGTGAGAGTCTCAGTGATGATGGTGATGGAGTGACTCTCAGTGATGATGGTGATGGAGAGACTCTCAGTGATGGTGATGGAGAGACTCTCAGTGATGATGGTGATGGAGTGACTCTCAGTGATGATGGTGATGGAGTGACTCTCAGTGATGATGGTGATGGAGAGACTCTCAGTGATGATGGTGATGGAGAGACTCTCAGTGATGATGGTGATGGAGTGACTCTCAGTGATGATGGTGATGGAGAGACTCTCAGTGATGATGGTGATGGAAAGACTCTCAGTGATGATGGTGATGGAGTGACTCTCAGTGATGATGGTGATGGAGAGACTCTCAGTGATGATGGTGATGGAGAGACTCTCAGTGATGATGGTGATGGAGTGACTCTCAGTGATGATGGTGATGGAGAGACTCTCAGTGATGATGGTGATGGAGTGACTCTCAGTGATGATGGTGATGGAGAGACTCTCAGTGATGATGGTGATGGAGAGACTCTCAGTGATGATGGTGATGGAGTGACTCTCAGTGATGATGGTGATGGAGAGACTCTCAGTGATGATGGTGATGGAGAGACTCTCAGTGATGATGGTGATGGAGAGACTCTCAGTGATGATGGTGATGGAGAGACTCTCAGTGATGATGGTGATGGAGAGACTCTCAGTGATGATGGTGATGGAGAGAGTCTCAGTGATGATGATGGAGAGACTCTCAGTGATGATGGTGATGGAGAGAGTCTCAGTGATGATGATGGAGAGACTCTCAGTGATGATGGTGATGGAGTGACTCTCAGTGATGATGATGATGGAGAGACTCTCAGTGATGATGGTGATGGAGAGACTCTCAGTGATGATGGTGATGGAGAGACTCTCAGTGATGCTGGTGATGGAGAGACTCTCCGTGATGATGGTGTTGGACAGACTCACCGTGATGATGCTCATGGAGAGACTCTCAGTGATGATGGTCATGGAGAGACTCTCAGTGATGATGGTCATGGAGAGACTCTCAGCGATGATGGTCATGGAGAGACTCAGTGATGATGGTCATGGAGAGACTCAGTGATGATGGTCATGGAGAGACTCAGTGATGATGGTCATGGAGAGACTCAGTGATGATGGTCATGGAGAGACTCAGTGATGATGGTCATGGAGAGACTCAGTGATGATGGTCATGGAGAGACTCAGTGATGATGGTCATGGAGAGACTCAGTGATGATGGTCATGGAGAGACTCAGTGATGATGGTCATGGAGAGACTCAGTGATGATGGTCATGGAGAGAGATTCAGTGATGCTGTTGATAGAGAGACTGTGCTTGTTTCACACTCACAAAGTCAAGTACATAAGTTATTGGGATTTTAGCCTTGCCAGTTATTAAATTTGGTAAATATTATCATAACGTACAGTATGTTGAAGAGTGAGATATAATAGCACTCTGTGTGAGTGAGTGTTAGTGTCTCTTAAGGGGTGAAACCTCAATCCTTCCGGGAAGACTCACAGGTAAATATTCCAATGAAGCAAAGTAAAAATGATACCAAATTGCCAATATTAATTACCGGAAAATAATAAAATATCAAACATGCAACAAACACCATGTCTAAAGCAAGCTATGATAACCTAACAAAAAACGTAATAAACCAAGATTTCTAAATAAAGAATACTCTAATGAAATAAGGTGAACAAGAGCCTTGAACCTTGATAGTAGATCAAGATCACTTGTTAGCAGTGAGGGAATTTTCCTTCACAAAGGACGGTTCATGAGACAATTAGTAGTAGAGTAGCATCTGCGAGATTTCCCGAGTCGTTAATAAGACAACTGTAGTAGTGGGAATAAAGTGAAGGCAGCAAGATGCTGAGCAGAGAATACCGATTCTTATCTGCAGTAGTGACCTGATGCCCCTTCGCGCCCTCGTATTAGAGATGACTCTAACTGAAGCATACGGGGAAATGCAAATAAACAAATCAATTACCAGACAAACAGAAAAATGTTCATACAATAGGGCTAAAGGCTATTAAAATCAATAAGTGAGAAAACAGCAAAATCATTAAGTTAGGTAAACACACAAGGGTCACAAAATCAAGAAAGTTAATAAAAAAAAAAGACACATCCTAACACCAAACTCAAAATATAGGACAGACATTACGTGCACTCTGGGAATCGAAGGTCAAGTGTCTCCTCCTAACTGGATGACCCGCTCATCATCTATTCCCATCAACGGCTGGAAGACATTGGTGATCGCATTCCTCTACAAAGAAGCGCTAACACTGGTAAACTACATACATCTCTGTCATTCGCACAGTATATCAGATATATACATGTATACCTTACCCTCATGTTGACCCATAATATAGTCCAAGAGTACAAGGACAGTAGAACTAACGATGGAAAAAGTTTACAAACATTTCAAGTTTACAAACATTTCAAGTTTACAAACATTTCAACTATTAATTCACATGTAACTTTCCACTTATAATAATGGTCTATGTTCTGTCTTTAAGATTAATTTACCCCCTCAAATGTTATTCAAATTTTCACAAGCTTATGTGATGGCTCAACAAAGCCTCGCTGTAGCTGATTTTCTTTGTGCAGAAGGCAGAATCTGTCTGATATAAAACAACACAACACAGATAATATTGCTTCTCGCCGTTATATTGCAACAGGATAATTATCATCAGAGTGTCGGAGGTATGTGTTCTCAGACAAAACAATCTGTAGAGATCTGGGACTATATTTGCAAACACATCAAAACAGTTGGCACAGCTAATAATTTCAAGCATGTGCTTATCCCGTGTCAGATTAATGCTGAACACCAGATCTGGAGATAACAGTGTTTCAGCAGTGATTAACTCACATACCCTTGATCAGTAGGCTCACTGTGGAAAGGAATTACAAAAACAAAAATCAGACTACAGTATTTCTCCTTTGATTTACGTTAACGTTAGATATAAAATAGAGATGATCCTTTCAGGCATGACATTTCTGAGGGAGATTATCACCTTCACCATCTGGGTTCAAAGAGAGTACCAACTTCATTTGTCTGAGCATTAGTTGAATCATTATATGAAACAGGTTCTCTGCTCACCCGAGGCTGTCGCAGGGATTAAAGGGTTATCTAAAATTTCTGATAGGCTTGTGGCAGGAATGGTAGTATCATCAGCTTCATCAAACTCTGATCATAAAATTGAAGCAATAGGAACTGCATAGATAAAAGGGTTACGGATTATAGAAGGTTACTCGGTGTCCGCCTCTGGAGGGAATCAAATTCCTTTGCTATAACAATTGATTACAAAGCATAAAGTCTTTAGAGCTAACGCTGTTCTCTCATCGAGTTCTAACATTTTCTTCTCCTTCCTTTCTTTTCTCTCTAATATTTCTCTCTTTTTTTATCATCCCATTCTAGTTTCTAATTTTCCTTCAGCTTTCTCTATTTCTTTTCCACTCTACCTAACTTTTCTCGAACAGTAGCAGACATAAAAGATTCTAGGACAGTTCCAGTGAATTCCATCTGGATTTCTGTCTAACCAAAACTTGTACTCTTCAAAAATTTATAGAGAAACAGTCGTATGCAAAATTGTAATTAGGACGTACCAAAAGGTAAGAAATATACATAAATCAATAGCAGTCAAATAACAGAGACAAACTACACAATTCTTGGAAGGAACTATGTCCAGACCCAAAGCAATCAATAACTTTTCTGCGAAACTCCTGGTTCACATGAGTCTATTCACCTGTTCTCTATGATCTACGGTATTTGCATCAATTTCTGTTACCTGTCTTGACTCCAACACCCCAAAACATGTAAATGCAAAAGTAAGCGCTAATCACCATTGTCCTAATAAACTAAAAAATTGAGTAAACCTCCCACAGCGAGAGTTCACTTGTCTACTGATGGAAAACTGGTCTAGTCTCTCACTTTAAAGTTTAGGCATATTGGCATATTGCCTCATACCTTTAGGGAGGATACATGTTCCACTCCATTTTAAGAAAAATAAATAAAAAGAACCATTACTGATAAATAATAAATTGGAAAAAGTAAATGTAACACCATATTACTTACTGTCATTACATATAAGTAATAAAAAAATTACCTTTAAAGATTAATTCTGAATAAAGGTAAACAGAAAAACTAACACTAAATTTAATCTCATAGACATACGAACTAAAACACAAATAAAGTAAAATGAAAAAGAATCTGGATCCCTGTCAGTGGCTGAAGATCAGGTGTCAGCAATGGGAGAATTCTCGTTCACTAATTGTCCTCTAGCAAAGAAAAAGAGGAGAAAATCCAGCTGGAGTGGCTCAAAGGATCACAAGTGTAGATACACTGAAGCTGTGGTCGAAGCTGGGAGTCTAGATTTACTAGATTCACATTTGTGGTGAGCAGAGCACTCAGACACACACAGACAGTAGACAGATGAAGAATAGTGATTTTACTAATGAACACTCATTTTTATGGCCAATGATAGTACACTTATTTTAGAGTACGTTTATGACGCTGATTCCGAATATTTCATCGGTCTTGCTTGATTGGCTCCAGCTTTTGGGAAATTTGGTATTCCAATGAGAAACAAATCGCATCGAAATTAATTTTTAGATCATGCAAGGAAGCAAGAAGCTTACCATCTTCAGATCAACACAAATAGACATCTTGAGCTCATGATAGCAAAGCTTCTCCAAGACCATTTTGTTATTTCGTATCCTTCTTTAAGGTTTGTTGAGTGAGCAATTGGAAGAGATGCATATTGAATACCACTTTAAACTTCTATTGGAGGTGTATCTAAACAGCCTCCAATCTCCTGGTCGATATTCAAGTCCTATTCGAAGAAGAAGTTCATGGGTGTTATTGCAGTATACAAGTTCTTCATCTTGGCTGAAGTAAGGAAGAAGTTCACGTTCTATTGTCCGATAAGCTGTTCTATTAACTTCTTGTTGCAGACAGTTATTTTCTTTTAGTCTGGATGCTAAAAGTTCAAATGCTTGCTTTGACAGACTGAGGTCACGTATCAGATCACAGTTCTTCTTGGGAGAACTGCTGTGGTGTTGAAATGCTTACTTCATATTTAATTCCACTACTGTCACCTGTGTTGCATCATAAACCCTGAGTTTCTTCATCTGACAACGTCAGGTCAGGCAGTGTTGTAAACACTGGTATGGTAATGTCTTCACTGTATGACACCAAATCAAGATATTCCCACTTGACTTTCAAATTGTATCGATTGAAACCTTTCAGATTCATCATACAGAAACATCATTCGTCGTGGTGGGATTTTGGCTCTCTCCACACCATACCTTCACCGATGTTTAAATTTTTCCAGTGCTGTAAGCAGTGGAAAAAATTACACACGTTTAGCACAAGTATCTTCAAGTGTCTTCACCTGTTGCCAGATAAGTCAGGCTGTGATGGATATGTGGGGCAGTGGGCCTCCAGCAGCAACAGCCTGGTTGACCAGGCATGTGGATAATGAAAGTTTTATAATGATTGTGGAATGTGTGGGTGCCAGTTGGCAGTTTTTAAGGAATTTTATCAAACTGGTTATTTTTTCAAAGAAAAGAATTCCTAATATGATTCCAGAGAAACTGAAATTTAAAATAAATGAGAAAACTAAGATGATAACAAAAGGTAATTTTTATAGTATTTAAATTAATTAATTTATACTTGACTATCTTCAGGGTACTGGTTTCTCTAAGATAACAAGAGAATGCCTCTTTATCTTAGCTTAAAAAATTGTCTTATTGGACGGTTTGAATTAGATGTGGATGTATTTTTCCTAAACTTCCATATTCATTGAAGCAATCGGTATATTAATTTAAAATTTACTAAATACCTTTACTGATTCACTTCAAATCTTCAGTGTTGTTAACTTATGACGCAATATACGCTATTCCAATAGTGTACATTAAGGTATATGGCACTGGGGTTATGCAGTGCTGTGCACCACCTTTTTCTTACCGTGCAGCGACCGCAGTTCATCTAGTTCTTTGAAGCGCTTCCAGGACAGTTTAACTGCCTGAAAGGGCAGAGATTTCATAGTTGCTAATAGATGTCCAGCCAGAGCACATTTAATAATTTCAGCATTCACAAACAAATCCTTCATTTTACAACTTCTACTTGGAGTAGCTGTGAATTGATAGGCATTTTGAGTAGCATGATCTTTGCTAATTATTATAAGAGGATACTTTTATGTTTGTGCTTGTTAAAGTTGATTTCAATGTATCTACTCTTACTGCAACACTTTCCATGCTATGGGTGGCACAACTTGTGTAACTCGCCATGGAACTGCATATAGGTCACCATAAAACGCACAGTCCCGTTTGGATGTATTGCTGATCCCTGGATGCAGTCTGGGAAACTAGAGCCTTTTATATGCCTAAGTAGAGGCTATAATGTCTGGAATCAGTCACCTCCCTGGACTTTCTCTGAGTTAATGGATTTGCTCTGTAATTAACCCCATGCCCTTTGAATGGCTTCATGAATGTGACAGTAAAGAGCGACAGGTATGAGAAAATCGGAATAGAAATCCTCCCCTTGATAAAGGGGAGGATTATAATTTGAACACACACTCACACACACACACACAATGTGAAAAGCAGAATTTGCAACCAATCTTTTTACACAAAGGCTGCAGAAACAGGCATTTCCTGCTCACATTCTGACCACAGCTGTCCTGATTTCGGCCGTATTAGAAAAACCTGGCTGCATAGACAACATAGATAAAGAATAATTAGATAACCTTTGCACAGTTTTTATTAAGTGGGAGCAAAATGCCAATTTTTGTGGCCGAAGAGGAGTGTGTTAAACAGGTAAGCCAGGTGATATTAACAACTACTAGTCTAAGTTAAAAATCAGAGCAGAAGTGAGAAACTTGAGTACGGTATATTCGACAGACGATCCTTCTGTTAACTTCGTATATGTTGAACTGACAGGAACCATTATTCACATACTACAAATATAGTATGAGAGGAATAATGCTCATTTCCATGCTCCATGGCATTATTATGCAAATTTTGTATCTACAACAGAAGGAAGTATAATTCTAAACGAGTTGTTGCTAATTGACCAGTTTTACTTATTCGGCATGATATATATATATATATATATATATATATATATATATATATATATATATATATATATATATATATATATATTTATATATATATGCAATAAGATCACAGTAAACAGGTGATTTCAAAATATGCAAAACAACCACTCTGAAAGAATAGAGAAATTCCAAGCGCTTTCGTGACTACTCACATTATCAAGGAACTATGAAAGTGAAGCATCCAAGGAAGCTATATAAGGGGTCGGCCAGCACCTCACTATCAGATCCCACAACGGTTAAACACGTGACGCGCGGCGAGCCAACTTGGACAGGTCCTTTGCAAAACTCACCCCCAAGCTATTTATTTGTCCAGTGTATTATTAAATTCTACCCAAATTCTATTAATTATAAATGGATCTAATTTATATAAACCAAAGGAAATATTCATATTATTGTCAAAACTGCTTTTTATGAAACAAGATTCAATTATATTCCTGTCGACCATGGACTTGCTTGATACTACTTTCTCAACTTTTTGAAAATCAGAAAACCTACAAATAACTGTTCCTATGTCCACTATTATTCCTCGCATCAAGATAGAGTCAAACTGTCTGTTTTCTCATCAATGTTTTTGAGAGCTTTACGAATTTGTAGTCCTGAGTTCATAGATGAGGAGATATCCAAAATTTATGAAATAGGTAATGATTTAAAATACCCAAGAAATGTAATTGATAAATCTTTTAAAGTTGCTAGGAACACTTTTTATAATCCAAAAAAGGGCAACCAGCCTTATTCAACTAAAAATATGTTGGTTCTCCCTTACCATGAAAACTTGGTTGATATGCCTTCTCTTCTTAAGACTTTTAATATTAAAGTTGTATTCAAAAATCTTGATACAGTAAAAAAACTTTTGATTAAGAATTCCCCCCAAAATGCTGATGGATGTGTCTATAAGATTCCTTGTAAAATTTGCGATAAAGTTTATTACGGTCAAACTGGTAAAAATCTCGAACTAAGATTAAAACAACATAAATATAGCATTGGAACTGGACAAGATTCCAATGCTCTATTTATTCATGTAAGAGATTTTAACCATCCAATTGATTTTCAAAAAGTTGAGAAAGTAGTATCAAGCAAGTCCATGGTCGACAGGAATATAATTGAATCTTGTTTCATAAAAAGCAGTTTTGACAATAATATGAATATTTCCTTTGGTTTATATAAATTAGATCCATTTATAATTAATAGAATTTGGGTAGAATTTAATACACTGGACAAATAAATAGCTTGGGGGTGAGTTTTGCAAAGGACCTGTCCAAGTTGGCTCGCCGCGCGTCACGTGTTTAACCGTTGTGGGATCTGATAGTGAGGTGCTGGCCGACCCCTTATATAGCTTCCTTTGATGCTTCACTTTCATAGTTCCTTGATAATGTGAGTAGTCACGAAAGCGCTTGGAATTTCTCTATTCTTTCAGAGTGGTTGTTTTGCATATATATATATATATATATATATATATATATATATATATATATATATATATATATATATATATATATATATGCAAAACAACCACTCTGAAAGAAAAGAGAAATTCCAAGCGCTTTCGTGACTACTCACATTATCAAGGAACTATGAAAGTGAAGCATCAAAGGAAGCTATATAAGGGGTCGGCCAGCACCTCACTATCAGATCCCACAACGGTTAAACACGTGACGCGCGGCGAGCCATATATATATATATATATATATATATATATATATATATATATATATATATATATATATATATATATATATATATAACCTTCTTTCAACAAACCGGCCGTATCTCACCGAGGAAGGGTGTCCCAACAAGAAAAACAAAAGCTTTTCCTTTTAAATTTAGTAATGCATACAGGGAATTGGGTTACTAGCCCCTTGCTTCCGGCATTTTAGTCGCCTTTTACGACACGCATGGATTACGGA
The DNA here is from genome assembly GCF_038502225.1 of Cherax quadricarinatus. Classification (NCBI taxonomy): domain Eukaryota; kingdom Metazoa; phylum Arthropoda; class Malacostraca; order Decapoda; family Parastacidae; genus Cherax; species Cherax quadricarinatus. The sequence continues at coordinate 13,749,622 of NC_091310.1, forward strand.
GGAAGAATTCTGTTCCACTTCCCCATGGAGATGAGCGGAAATAAACAAGAACAAGAATTAGTAAGAAAATAGAAGAAAGCCCAGAGGGGTATATATATATATATATATATATATATATATATATATATATATATATATATATATATATATATATATATATATATGCAAGGAATTCGCAAGAGCAGGCGAAATATACACAAACACTGATCTCTGTCTGAAGGAGACTCGAACCTACGAACCTTGGGACAAGGTACGCAGTGCTCTTGTGAATTCCTTGCGTTGTTAATATCTCTAGGAAGGCTGATGCATGCAGGGGATGAGATGAAAAGCTATAAGCCTTCTCTCTGAAAGCTGGCTGCCTTGGATCAAACGTGTAGCGCTAGCTACACGCCAAGGTATTGTCCAGTGTGGGTAGATTGGTAAAGCATTGCGTACCTTGTCCCAAGGTTTGTAGGTTCGAGTCTCCTTCAGCCAGAGATCAGTGTTTGTATATATATATAATATATATATATATATATATATATATATATATATATATATATATATATATATATATATATATATATATGCGCTTGTACATGCAAGTGTAGTGTGACATAAGTGCAAGTAGAAGTAGCAAGACGTACTTAAAACCTTGAATGTTCATGAGACAGAAAAAAAGACACCAGCAATCCAACCATCATGTAAAACAAGTACAGGCTTCCGTTTTACACTCATATGTATCATAAACAACTTTCTTAACATTACACCATCCATATATCGGAAAACAATTTTGCATGTAACCAGTGTAGCACATGAGTTTGTCTCAATTTCATTTATAAGATCTTCCGGTGACATTTTTTTGTTAATCATAACTCCTTGATCCCTTTCTATATTTGGCACTTTCAATATCCTGTCAATGTACATTCTCTCATTTGACCTGATTTCTCTTACATTTTCATTACTTAGCATTCATCTACATTAAATTTTACCATACATCTATCATTCCATATGCTCATTACAGAAATCTACAGATTAATCTTTCATTTACTATAATATATAGTCTAGCAAACTACTATTATTACACTGTTTATCACATCTCGTGTACTTATCTATTTTTTCATATTGTGTATATTATCTATTACCAAACCTTATTATATACGTAGTTCAATTGAAGGTCCACCATTATCAGTTACACATGGCATTCAAAACCTACCTGCTACTCCCTCTATACCAGTGTCTCACACTTTACCATTTACGTAGACTACAACAATTATTTTTAAGAGTGACTCAAAACTTCCTAAATATTCACTGAACGCCTCGCAAAATCTCTCTCACCTCTACGCACTTCTCTTCCTCAGGTACAATTATATACACACTTCTAGCCCACTTTCACATCCCACCTTTACTCTAATTCACACATTTCTTGAATTCAAACACTTAAACCTCCTCCCCTTCTCCTTCTATATCTGATCATTTTTTATGTTCTGTTCCTTTAACATCCCCGATTTAACCCAATTTACTTTCCCTTACTAAGCGTCTTCAATCCTCTGATCTTGTTTTGTTTAGATCTAGGTTTTGTAGAAATTTTAGTAATTAACTAAATGCAAAATTAAGCTCCTGACTATGCTTATTATGAAGATGTTTTGCCAGTCTGGGGCTTTTTCATTTCCTAGATGAGATTATGAGATTACACACTGGAGGCATTCTTACAGCACTGATAGACATTTTGACAGGTGGACGGGACCCACGGGTGGAATTAGGTAATATCGATCAGTGGTAAACAATTGGGTAATAAAAGATATCCTTTATTTCAAAATGTAGTTGTTGTATACCATTTATGTAATGATATACGTCCGACACAGCAACGTAATGCAATCGTGGGTCGGAGGATTCCTTGTACAACCCTATTATTAACCACCGTCCCAACTCTCGAGCATGACCTACCTCCCATAATGGGTCCCGCCCTCTTGTAACTATGCCTTCACCTACTGCAACTCTCTTCCAACTCCAGTATATAAGTGCCCATCCTCCTGTCTCTGCTTCAGATTGATCTAGGATAAGGGACTGACAACCTATCAAGATAAAGGGACTGATTATTTTATCTTTCCATGTCTTCCATAAGTAATCTCTGTATTGAATTGAAAACGCCACTGGAGAAATGTCTTAGTAATAAAGATGGCTCAGGTGGTGAACATGTTTTTCATTGATCAGTTTGTCAGTATTATATACCATTAATTTAATGAAGAACTAAACATTGAAGGAGAGAGGCCATGAGCTGAGCCACCTGCATCTTCAGATAGATAAATACTAAAAGGGTAACTGCAAGCATGCATGAAAATCAGAGAAATAAATAATAGATGACAAAATGCGCCATCAACAATAAATTTAACATTCCTCTTTAATTGCGTTTAGTTTACTGCCAAGAAGTATGAATCACGGGCTTTATAGAATGTGGTGATGAAGGTATTGAGTGAGGCAGGTAGACTTATCACGCGAGGTTCTGGATGTCAAGGACACTGGAGGGAGGAACACACAAACATAATTGGTAACTCCAGTTATTAATCATCACCAGTACAACATAGAGTCAACCTTGACTATTTTCTAGATAATACAGCATTCATCAAATTATTAATAATATACATGAAACGTGAAATCTGTAATTCAAATTGTTATGAATTGCGAAGCCTGGTACATGCCTGTCCCTAAATCAATAATAAACGAGGAGTATTTCGGTGGGTGCGCGCGCCGAGGAACGTATCCCCGTATTCCTTAATAATAGGACCATAAGAGGATTTCATTCATTATTATATGAAGACGAACATCCAAATTTCTTTTATTAAAAAATAAATTAGTATATTGATTTATGTTAGTATAATGATTTATTGAATTCTATAAGATACATTAAAGTATCTGCGACTCTTAGGTTATGTATGAGAAATAATACTAGGTTACTAGAATGACAGCGTTATAGTAGAGTGAGAATACCACTCAGTGACCATGATTAGCACAGAGTGGGGACGTGTCCTGTACGAGTGTTCCTGGATTGTAACAGATGGTGCAAGAGCTATAGCCGGCAGTAATGTGGGGTTAGCTGGCTTGCTGAGTTGATAGTATCACACTACACTGTATTATCCACCAAGAAGCATTATGTGGCAAGGTGTTACAGATGAATGATGTTGTGTAGAGTATTGTCAATATAATGAATTTAAGCAGAGACGGTAATAGGTCACAAAGACAGAAAATTCGTATTTTTCCTTGAAAACTGAATGCAGAGTTCAGTGACCTACTACTACGGTCAAGTATCAGGTGGCTGAGTGCTGGAAAAATGCTCCAGCATTTCTTACTCTTCGAAAAGACATTCTTTCATTTCTTCAAAGTGAACAGCTGAGCAATAGACAGGTGTACCAAACTCAGCTGCAAGATAAAGACTTTCTTTGCACCCTAACATTAATAACAGACATAATAGCCCACTTAAATGTGCTGAATCTGAGCTTAAAAAACAAACAAAATATTTCTCAACTAGTTGGACACATGGAAGATTTCCGCAAGAAGCTGCAGCTATTCAGTGTGAGTTTCAGAAAGATTTATCTTGCACACTTTGTTTCTTGTTGTGAACTTATGGCAGATGATCCTGAGTCTGACTTTAAGATTTAGAGACTTTGGAAAATTTAAACCCACTATAATTTTATTTAACAATCCTATGGAAATTAATGTGAGACACAGTTACCAAAACTTCAGCTTGAACTGTGTGAACTGCAGTCTCACCTATTGTTGCTTGCAAAGAAAATGAAAATCAGGAGAATTTCTCTTAGATGGTCTCCAAAGATAGATTCCTCAAGCTGAGAGACTTTAGACTAAAGCTTCACTCAGTGTTCGATACTTCATATGTATGTGAATGTACGTTTTCTTTTATGAAGCAAGTAAAATTCGAAACCAGAAATCAAATGGGAAATGAAACACTGGACGAGTGTCTTCGACTTGCCACTACCAACATCGGAATCAATTTGGAAAATTTGGCAAAAAAAAAGTCTCAGTGTCAGATATCTCAGTAGGTAGGATTATGAGTAGCATTGCTTCTGTATGAATTCAGAATCTTTAAAAAAATTCTTTGTGTTTTTACCTACAGTCTCTGTCTAGAACCTTTGTAGCGTTGAACAGCGCTACTCAAGGACATTAAGCTTAAAGTAGCTCAGAAGTTGCATTATTTCGTTATGAACATCAAATCGGAGGCAGCACTCAGAAAATATCGTGCGAAAAATAATGATTTTTTTCTAGTTCCATAAAATGAGAAAATTATTTCGAATTTTTGTAAAAAAAGTTTCATAAAATTGACAAAAAATCACAAACTGGCACCTTATACAAATCAAAATTAATATAAAAATACTTCTTCTAAAGATACACTTCCATTTAGGGTTTGAAGCTGATCAGAAGAGGCATTCCTTAGTTATTACTAGGGGTCAACAATTTGGTAAATACAATTAGCAAACTGAAATTTACGCAAATACATCTGAATGAAAAGATTTATATTAATAAATCTCACCAGTTGTGTAAGTTTAAAGCTCATTATAAAAGTCTTTCTGGAGTAATTGATCTGATTCCAAAGATTCCATGTTATTTAATGTCAGTAAAATTTCAAACCTAGAGTTTAGCCTTCATCTTACAAAACGAATTGTCAGTAATATTTTCAAGCCGAACAGAGGACGCATTCCATAATTACCTGGAGTATACCTAGAGAGAGTTCCGGGGGTCAACGCCCCCGCGGCCCGGTCTGTGACCAGGCCTCATGGTGGATCATGGACTGATCAACCAGGCTGTTACTGCTGGCCGCACGTAATCCAACGTACGAACCACAACTCGGCTGGCCAGGTACTGAATTTAGGTGCCTGTCCAGTGCCTGCTTGAAGACAGCCAGGAGTCTATTGGTAATCCCCCTGATGTATGCTGGGAGGCAGTTGAACAGTCTTGGGCCCCTGACACTTATTGTGTTGTCTCTTATCGTGCTAGTGGCACCCCTGCTTTTCATTGGGAGTGATTTTTGTGTGCAAGTTTGGTACTAGTCCCTCTAGGATTTTCCAGGTGTATATAATCATGTATCTCTCCCTCCAGCGTACTAGGGAGTACAAGCTTAGGAACTTCAAGCGCTCCCAGTAATTCAGGTGGTTTATCGCAGTTTTGCGTGCCGTGAAGGTTCTCTGCACATTTTCTAGGTTATTGATTAAAATAAATATCACTATTCAATAATATTGGCAAATTGGGACATACCACACCCAATGGCAGTATGATTAGTGTATTCATTGGTTAAAATTTGAAGCTGATCAGATGAGCCATTCTCCAGTTCCACCATCAACAAAGTTACCTGCACACATCAATATCAACAAAGTTACCTGCACACATCAATATCAACAAATTTACTTGGACACATTATCAACAAATTCACCTGCACGTAAACGAAACTTAACAATAACTCTCCTGGCTCTAAGATGCATCAGCCATTAAATACTAAACCTGTTCAGAAGAGGTAAACGGAAAATTATTCAAGGTGCTTGAACGGGAATAGAAATATAACAAAAAAAAGTCACAATACCGTGACTGGAATACACAAATAACTCGCACATAGGAGAGAGGAGCTTACGACGACGACTTTTTTGTTTTTACATATAATTGTCAGATTTGCACTTATACATTTGAATTTAATTCTCCGCTGTCGTCGCATTTTTAATGAGTGAGTTCCTGCTACTTAGATATGGAAAGAATGATAAACTCAAAACGGACTCCATAGAAAACTCAAGAAGTTTATCAAATGAAACAAAATAAACACGAGAGAGACGTGGGAGTAACAATGTCAATTGACCCTTCTTTCGACTAACACAATAAGACATATGTGATAACAGCCAGGAAGATGACGGCATTTATAATGAGAACTTTACCATATTGCTCAGTGTTGGAGGCTCTGTTCAGGGCGGGAGAGAGATCAGAGATGGATCTGATATAGTGATCATTTTCAGCCCGCATAGAGCCGATAAAGAAATTAAAATACTTGGAAGGCCTTAAAGTCCTATATGCAGTATATATTCACTGATGCAGAGGAAAGAGAGATACATGATAATATATTCACTGAAAAGTACTTTAGGGTTTGCACACTGCAATGACAACATAGTGAGAGATATTAGAGGAAGTTCAAAATAAACCCAGTGAGAAGTATAGGTGCAGTGGGCATAATAAGAAAACGTTATCAACATGGGTTGCTCCAGACTGTTCAACATCTTATAAGTATCGGAAACACTGCTGGGACAAGTGTAGTAGTATTCAAGTGGAAACTCCACCAGATGCCAGATCAACCAGGCTGTGATGTATGTATGATTCAGCAGGCTGTACAGGAACAACATGGTTTCTAGGCAAACACAAGACGAGCCTGACTCAAGGTTGGGCTCCGGGAGTAGAAAAATTCTCGAAACTTATCAAAGGAATGTCAGAGGTGTGTGTGTGTGTGTGTGTGTGTGTGTGTGTGTGTGTGTGTGTGTGTGTGTGTGTGTGTGTGTGTGTGTGTGTGTGTGTGTGTGTCTGTGTGTGTGTGTGTACTCACCTATTTGTGGTTGCAGGGGTCGAGTCATAGCTCCTGGCCCCGCCCCTTCACTGGCCGCTACTGGGACACTCTTCCTGCTCGAAGAGCTTTATTATACCTCTTCTTAAAGCAATGTATGGATCCTGCCTCGACTACATCACTTCCCAGACTATTCCAATTCCTGACAACTCTGTGACTGAAAAAATACTTCCTAACATCTCTGTGATTCACCTGAGTCTTCAGCTTCCAACTGTAACCCCTTCTTGCTATGCCCCATCTCTGGAACATCCTGTCTCTGTCCACCTTGTCGAGTCCTCTCAGTATTTCATATGTTGTTATCATATCCCCCCTATCTCTCCTGTCCTCCAGTGTCGTCAGGTCAATTTCTCTTAACCTCTCCTCGAGACTAGTCTTGTTGCAAACGTTTGCACTTTATCTGGTTTCCTTACGTGCTTGTGCTGCATACTCCAATATGGGCCTAACGTACACAGTGTACAGGGTCCTGAATGATTCCTTATTAAGATGTCGGAATGCTGCAGCAGTTATTTGGTTGATATGCGCCTCACGAGATGTGCCCGGTGTTATACTCACCCCAAGATTCTTTTCCTTGACTTAGGTTTGTAGTCTCTGGCCCCCTAGTCTGTACTCCGTCTGCGGTCTTCTTTGCCCTTCCCCAATCTTCATGACTTTGCATTTGGTGGGGTTGAACTCCAGGAGCCATTTGCCATTTTCGGTCTGTCAAGATCCCTTTGTAGTTCTGTCTGGTCCTCATTTGACTGGATTCTTCTCATCAACTTCACATCATCTGCAAGCAAAGACACTTCGGAGTCTATTCCTTCCGTCATGTTCACAAATACCAGAAACAGCACCTGTCCAAGGACGGACCCCTGTGGAGCTTGTACTACTAGGTCGGATGCACTGCTCCTCCCTTAAGTGACGTGTCTGAGCTCATTAGATCAAGGCATTGGCTAAGCCGGTGGGAGAATTGGAGCTGCCTCGTATGGGCCAGTGAGCCTGTTGCAGTGTTCCTTATTTCTTATGTTCTAACCCCGCTCATCCAGGCACCCACTCTGACGCCTCGCCACGTACCATTACTCGCTGTTGTCTTCCTGACAGTTATTTCCGGATCCATTATACTGCCTTCCCCGTTAGCCCTGCCTGGTCCTCCAGCTTTTGCACTAATCTCTTGTGTGGAACTGTGCCAAACGCCTTCTTACAGTCCAGGAAAATGCAATCTACCCACACTTCTTTCTCTTGTCTTACTGCTGTCACCCTGTCATAGAACTCCAGTAGATTTGTGACACAGAATTTCCCGTCCCTGAAACTGTGCTAGCTCTTTCCTTTCTAGCTGTTCCACCACTCTTTTTCTGATAATCTTCTCTATGACTTTGCATACTATACATGTCAGTGACGCTGGTCTGTAGTTTAATGCTTCTTGTCCGTCTCTTTTTTTTTTTAAATTGGGACTACATTTGCAGTCTTCCATACCTCAGGTAGTCGCCCTGTTTCTATAGATGTGTTGAAGATTGTTGTTAGTGGTACACATAGTACCTCTGCTCCCTCTCTCAGAACCCATGGAGAGATGTTATCCGGCTCCATCGCCTTTGAGGTATCTAGATCGCTTAGCAGCCACTTCGTCCTCGGTTGTATGTATTGTGTTTAACACTTGATGGTTTACCCCACCTCCACATCTTTCTGGGGTCTAGTCTGTCTCCTCAGTGAACACTTCTTTGAATCTCATGTTGAGCTCCTGACATACTTCGCGGTCGTTTCTTGTAGTCTCTTCTTCTTCTTTCCTCAGCCTGATTACCTGATCTTTGACCGTTGTTTTCCTCCTGATGTGGCTGTACGACAGCTTCGGGTCAGGTTTGGCTTTCACTGCTATGTCATTTTCATACTGTTGCTTGGTCTCATTTCTTTCCTGTGCATATTCATTTCTGGCTGTACGACTGCTCTCCTTATTCTCCTGGGTCCTTTGCATTCTATACTTCTTCCATTCTCTGTCACATTTGGATTTGGCCTCTCTATACATTTGGGTGAACCAAGGGCTCGTCCTGCCATTCTCGTTATTTCTGTTAACTTTGGGTACAAACCTCTCCTTAGCTTCCTTGCATATTGTTGTCACATATTCCATCATCTCGTTTACTGACTTCCCTGCCAGTTCTCTGTCCCACTGAACCCCGTGTAGGAAATTTTTCATGCCATTGTAGTCCTCTCTCTTGTAGTGTGTGTGTGTGTGTGTATGTGTGTGTGTGTGTGTGTGTGTATGTGTGTGTATGTGTGTGTGTGTGCGAGCCCGCTATAATGCAGAAGGTTTATATACATATGATAGCTAAAGCAAAATTCTAAAGGACCAATTTGAGTCGATGTTCCGCAACCCACTGAATGAAAACAGGTTAGAACATTGAGAAATATTTGACATCTGAAGGTTATGCAGACCAACTAATTGACATTAGTGCTAATCCTATAAAATTCGAAAAAGAAATTGAAAACATGCCCTCTAACTCAGCACCTGGGCTATATTTGTGGAACTCGTTATTTATAAAATAAAAAGTGTGGAGTGCCACTATGAAGAGTTTTCAGTATTCTATGGAGAATAATCTTTCATCCAGGTTAAATACCAGAAATAGCAGATATAAAGAAGAAAAACGCACAGTGCTGTGACTGGAACAATACTCAAGAAACACATAGCAGAGACAAGCTTACAACAACGTTTCGGTACATCTTAGACCATTTACAAAATCACATTAACTCGAGGATAGAGGAAGCCAGTATATACAAGCGAGCAGACAGGGACGGGACCAAGAGAAGTAGTAGTGGTAGAGATAAAGCTGGAAATGGAGGCAGTAGTAGCAGTGAGGGACAAAATATAGGAAAAGAGAGTGGAGGGTGAAGGGAGACAAAAGTAATGGAAAAAGTAGTAAGACATGAAGTAATAGTAGTAGTAGTAGAAGTAGTAGTAGGAGTGGGGTCAGTCAAAGAAGAAAATGAGGAATACTGTATGAAACCTATGAGCCCATATGGGGTAGGACCGAGAAACACGGAAAAAAATGAAGGACAGGACACCCTAAGGAAGAAGAAAGGAAAAATAGGAAAGGAAAATAGTTTAGAGCATTTGCAATGAGAAATGAAGTCATATACAGAGACAAAGCCAGGACTAAGATTCATACAGGGAAAGTTGCGAATAAGGGATGATTCAACAAGACGGCGACTGTGAAAAATAGATGTAGGGAAAACAGTTCTAGCAGAGGACCAGTCAATAGGATAACTATAATCTCTAACATGAGAAAATAGCATTATTGGTGTCGGGAAGCCAAACACTTCGTTTGTGCTCCTTGAGTCTGTCAGAAAGAGAGCTGCCAGGTTCTCCAAAATACTGAAGGGGACAAAAGGAGCAAGATATAGAGCAGACACTAGGGGCATCTATAGTAGGAGAGGTGGTATAAACCTTGGTAATAAATACCGACAAGTTGGTTTAGAAAGACACGTAAGCAAACACTATGACATATTTATTAGAAAACGTCCCAGAACCGAAACGTTTTCTAATAAATATGTCATAGTGTTTGCTTACGTGTCTTTCTAAACCAGTAGGAGAGGTACGCACTAGATAACTGGCCCGAAAAACCAAGTGTCGTCGTAAGCTTCTCTCTTCTATGTGCGGGTTATTTGTGTTTAGCAGATACAGCTTTTTTGCGTAGGTGATGTGGCAGAGCATTAGACAAAAATTACAGCCTAGTAGCCCAAACATACCACATCACAAAAGTTTTTGATAGATTTATTAGATGCTTAGTTACAAGCCTTATGGAACAAAAAATATGCACAACCCTAACCAGCACGGTTTTAGAATCGCTAGATCATGCTTGTTACAACTTCTAAATCGTTATGACACAATTACAGAGACGATGGAAGAAAAGCAATACTCAGATTTGATATACACAGATTTTGCAAATGCGTTTGACAAATACGATAATGGGATGATCACAAATAAAATAAGGGTTATAGGAATAACGTGGAAGGTAAGCAGATGGATTTTAAAATTTCTAAAACACAGAACACAAAGAGCAGTAGTAAAATGAGCAAGCTACAACACTAGTGAGGTAAAATGCTGAGCTTCCCAAGGCACTGTTCAGGCAACTCTGCTGTTTCTTGTCCTTATAGAAGACATAGACAAGAACGCACTTCACAGTTTTATATCATCATTTGCAGGGTTTTTACGGTAGGCAGTGGAGAACAATAATGACGATAAATGGTAATGAGTTCCAGCTACTTAGATAAGGAAAGAATGAATAACTCAAAATCGACATTATAGAAAACTCAAGAAGACCGTCAAATGAAACAAAAGAAAAGCGAGAAAAACCTGGGAGTAATAATTTCAACAGATTTTTATTCAAATAACACAAAGCAAATGTCACAACAGCCAGGAAGATGAACGGTGATAGCTCCGTTCAGGGCAGGAGAGTGTCAGAGATGAAACTGATTCAGAGATCATTCACAGCCGGCATATAGCGGATAAAGCATTTAAATTCCTGTGAACGACTTAAAGCACTAAATACATTGTGTACTCACTGGAGAGGAAGAAAGAGAGATACATGATAATATATACCCGGAAAGTACTTTAGGGCCTGCATATTGCCATAACAACATACTTGAGTGAGACATATTGGAAGTTCAAAATAAATCCAGTAAGAAGCAAGGGTGTAGTGAGCATAATAAGAGAACGTTGTGTCAACATGGGTGGCTCCAGACTGTTCAACATCTCATATGTGTCAGAAACACTGCTGGGATAAGTGTAGTAGTCTTCAAGATGAAATTGCACAAGTATCTTCAACTGATGCCAGAACAACCAGGCTCTGATGGATATATGGTGCAGCAGCAACGGCCTTATTCACCAAGCAAGCACCAGACGAGCCTGACTCTAGGCCGGGCTCCGGGAGTAGAGAAATTTTCGAAACTCATCGAAGGTATATCAAAAGTGTGTGTGTGTGTGTACTCACCTAATTGTACTCACCTAATTGTGGTTGCAGGGGTCGAGACTCAGCTCCTGGCCCCGCCTCTTCACTGATCGCTACTGGATCCTCTCTCTCTCTGCTTCCTGAGCTTTGTCATACCTCTTCTTAAAACTATGTATGGTTCCTGCCTCCACTACTTCACTTGCTAGGCTATTCCACTTGCTGACAACTCTATGACTGAAGAAATACTTCCTAACGTCCCTGTGACTCGTCTGAGTCTTCAGCTTCCAGTTGTGACCCCTTGTCCCTGTGTCCCCTCTCTGGAACATCCTATCTCTGTCCACCTTGTCTATTCCCCGCAGTATCTTGTATGTCGTTATCATGTCTCCCCTGACCCTTCTGTCCTCCAGTGTCGTCAGTCCGATTTCCCTTAACCTTTCCTCGTACGACATTCCCTTGAGCTCTGGGACTAGCCTTGTTGCAAACCTTTGTACTTTCTCTAACTTCTTGACGTGCTTGACCAGGTGTGGGTTCCAGACTGGTGCTGCATACTCCAGTATGGGCCTAACATACACAGTGTACAGTGTCTTGAACGATTCCTTATTGAGGTATCGGAACGCTATTCTCAGGTTTGCCAGGCGCCCGTATGCTGCAGCGGTTATTTGGTTGATGTGTGCCTCCGGTGATGTACTCGGTGTTATGGTCACCCCAAGGTCTTTCTCCCTGAGTGAGGTCTGTAGTCTTTGTCCACCTAGCCTATATTCTGTATGCGGTCTTCTTTGCCCCTCCCCAATCTTCATGACTTTGCATTTGGCTGGATTGAATTCGAGGAGCCAGTTACTGGACCACATGTCCAGCCTCTCCAGGTCTCTTTGCAGTCCTGCCTCATCCTCGTCCGATTTAATTCTTCTCATCAACTTCACGTCATCTGCGAACAGGGACACTTCAGAGTCTATTCCTTCCATCATGTCATTCACATATATCAAAAATAGCACTGGTCCTAGAACTGACCCCTGTGGGACCCCGCTCGTAACAGGCGCCCACTGTGATACCTCTTCACGTACCATGACTCGTTGCTGCCTCCCTGTGTGTGTACTCACCTAATTGTACTCACCTAATTGTGGTTGCAGGGGTCGAGACTCAGCTCCTGGCCCCGCCTCTTCACTGATCGCTACTGGATCCTCTCTCTCTCTGCTTCCTGAGCTTTGTCATACCTCTTCTTAAAACTATGTATGGTTCCTGCCTCCACTACTTCACTTGCTAGGCTATTCCACTTGCTGACAACTCTATGACTGAAGAAATACTTCCTAACGTCCCTGTGACTCGTCTGAGTCTTCAGCTTCCAGTTGTGACCCCTTGTCCCTGTGTCCCCTCTGTGTGTGTGTGTGTGTGTGTGTGTGTGTGTGTGTGTGTGTGTGTGTATTTGTTTGTGTTTGTGTGTGTGTGTATTCACCGAATTGTGGTTGCAGGGGTCGAGACTCAGCTCCTTGCCCCGCCTCTTTACCGAGTGCTACTAGGTCTCCTCTCTCCTGCTCCATGAGCTTTATCATACCTCATCTTAAAGCTATGTATGGCTCCTGTGTGTGTGTGTGTGTGTGTGTGTGTGTGTGTGTGTGTGTGTGTGTGTGTACTCACCTAATTTATTTTCTTGGCAGTAGATGTGGGTTGGGGAGAGTTTGTAGAAAAAAAATGGAGGAAGATGATTTATATCAATCTCACGTGCAATAATGTTCAGATGAAAGGATCTGCGGTTGCAGAGCAGATAGCGGGAGAAATATGACGTGAGAATGATAGATCTTAAGGAAAATGAAGTCGGAGTTCGGAAGATTCTTACTATCGTGTAGGTGAGTTGGGTGGTAGTAAAACGAAGGGATAATGTACAAAGGATGCACAGACGCGAGATGCTTGCGAAAATCATGTGTGGTAAATTGATTCTTTGAGCACGGTAGTGTTCAAGTAGGTAAGGTCTCATAAGTAAGGCACAGGAGTACAGCAGTTGAGAGTGTCGGTCAAGTTAAAATGGATGTTGGAGCAGCGGGTTTTTTTTTAAGTTAAATTAGATCTTGAGTTACGTGGATGCCATTTCCCAGCAACTGAATACTTCCAACAGGTAGAAATGCTTCTTTTTATGCACAATACAAAAATAAAAGAACACTGTAGAAGGCCTATTGGCCAATGCAAGTCAGGTTCAACATACACCCACAGACGCCCACTCACGAACCCATCAAACCTGAATTTAAATTTATTAAAATTTCTTGCCGTAATGACGCTACGTAGCAGTTTGTTGTGGTGTGGGTGAGGTGTGGGAACAGTGGTGTAGGAGAGGTGTGGGAACAGTGGTGTAGGTGAGGTGTGGGAACAGTGGTGTAGGTGAGGTGTGGGAACAGTGGTGTAGGTGAGGTGTGGGAACAGTGGTGTAGGTGAGGTGTGTGAACAGTGGTGTAGGTGAGGTGTGGGAACAGTGGTGTAGGAGAGGTGTGGGAACAGTGGTGTAGGTGAGGTGTGGGAACAGTGGTGTATGTGAGGTGAGGTGTGGGAACAGTTGTGTAGGTGAGGTGTGGGAACAGTGGTGTAGGTGAGGTGTGGGAACAGTGGTGTAGGTGAGGTGTGGGACCAGTGGTGTAGGAGAGGTGAGTGTGTAGGGAGGTGTGGGACAGTGGTGTAGGAGAGGTGTGGGAACAGTGGTGTAGGTGAGGTGTGGGAACAGTGGTGTAGGAGAGGTGTGGGAACAGTGGTGTAGGTGAGGTGTGGGAACAGTGGTGTAGGAGAGGTGTGGGAACAGTGGTGTAGGTGAGGTGTGGGAACAGTGGTGTAGGTGAGGTGTGGGAACAGTGGTGTAGGTGAGGTGTGGGAACAGTGGTGTAGGTGAGGTGTGGGAACAGTGGTGTTGGTGAGGTGTGGGAACAGTGGTGTAGGTGAGGTGTGGGAACAGTGGTGTAGGAGAGGTGTGGGAACAGTGGTGTAGGTGAGGTGTGGGAACAGTGGTGTAGGAGAGGTGTGGGAACAGTGGTGTAGGTGAGGTGTGGGAACAGTGGTGTAGGAGAGGTGTGGGAACAGTGGTGTAGGTGAGGTGTGGGAACAGTGGTGTAGGTGAGGTGTGGGAACAGTGGTGTAGGAGAGGTGTGGGAACAGTGGTGTAGGAGAGGTGTGGGAACAGTGGTGTAGGTGAGGTGTGGGAACAGTGGTGTAGGTGAGGTGTGGGAACAGTGGTGTAGGTGAGGTGTGGGAACAGTGGTGTAGGTGAGGTGTAGGAACAGTGGTGTAGGAGAGGTGTGGGAACAGTGGTGTAGGTGAGGTGTGGGAACAGTGGTGTAGGTGAGGTGTGGGAACAGTGGTGTAGGTGTGGGAACAGTGGTGTAGGTGAGGTGTGGGAACAGTGGTGTAGGTGAGGTGTGGGAACAGTGGTGTAGGTGAGGTGTGGGAACAGTGGTGTAGGAGAGGTGTGGGAACAGTGGTGTAGGTGAGGTGTGGGAACAGTGGTGTAGGTGAGGTGTGGGAACAGTGGTGTAGGAGAGGTGTGGGAACAGTGGTGTAGGTGAGGTGTGGGAACAGTGGTGTAGGTGAGGTGTGGGAACAGTGGTGTAGGTGAGGTGTGGGAACAGTGGTGTAGGAGAGGTGTGGGAACAGTGGTGTAGGTGAGGTGTGGGAACAGTGGTGTAGGTGAGGTGTGGGAACAGTGGTGTAGGTGAGGTGTGGGAACAGTGGTGTAGGAGAGGTGTGGGAACAGTGGTGTAGGTGAGGTGTGGGAACAGTGGTGTAGGTGAGGTGTGGGAACAGTGGTGTAGGTGAGGTGTGGGAACAGTGGTGTAGGTGAGGTGTGGGAACAGTGGTGTAGGTGAGGTGTGGGAACAGTGGTGTAGGTGAGGTGTGGGAACAGTGGTGTAGGTGAGGTGTGGGAACAGTGGTGTAGGTGAGGTGTGGGAACAGTGGTGTAGGTGAGGTGTGGGAACAGTGGTGTAGGTGAGGTGTGGGAACAGTGGTGTAGGTGAGGTGTGGGAACAGTGGTGTAGGTGAGGTGTGGGAACAGTGGTGTAGGTGAGGTGTGGGAACAGTGGTGTAGGAGAGGTGTGGGAACAGTGGTGTAGGTGAGGTGTGGGAAGAGTGGTGTAGGTGAACAGTGGTGTAGGTGAGGTGTGGGAACAGTGGTGTAGGTGAGGTGTGGGAACAGTGTGTAGGAACAGTGGTGTAGGTGAGGTGTGGGAACAGTGGTGTAGGTGAGGTGTGGGAACAGTGGTGTAGGTGAGGTGTGGGAACAGTGGTGTAGGAGAGGTGTAGGAACAGTGGTGTAGGTGAGGTGTGGGAACAGTGGTGTAGGTGAGGTGTGGGAACAGTGGTGTAGGTGAGGTGTGGGAACAGTGGTGTAGGAGAGGTGTGGGAACAGTGGTGTAGGTGAGGTGTGGGAACAGTGGTGTAGGAGAGGTGTAGGAACAGTGGTGTAGGTGAGGTGTGGGAACAGTGGTGTAGGTGAGGTGTGGGAACAGTGGTGTAGGAGAGGTGTGGGAACAGTGGTGTAGGTGAGGTGTGGGAACAGTGGTGTAGGTGAGGTGTGGGAACAGTGGTGTAGGTGAGGTGTGGGAACAGTGGTGTAGGTGAGGTGTGGGAACAGTGGTGTAGGTGAGGTGTGGGAACAGTGGTGTAGGTGAGGTGTGGGAACAGTGGTGTAGGTGAGGTGTGGGAACAGTGGTGTAGGTGGTGTAGGAGAGGTGTGGGAACAGTGGTGTAGGTGAGGTGTGGGAACAGTGGTGTAGGTGAGGTGTGGGAACAGTGGTGTAGGTGAGGTGTGGGAACAGTGGTGTAGGTGAGGTGTGGGAACAGTGGTGTAGGTGTGGTGTGGGAACAGTGGTGTAGGTGGTGTAGGTGAGGTGTGGGAACAGTGGTGTAGGTGAGGTGTGGGAGGTGTGGGAACAGTGGTGTAGGCATGGTGTGGGAACAGTGGTGTAGGTGAGGTGTGGGAACAGTGGTGTAGGTGAGGTGTGGGAACAGTGGTGTAGGTGAGGTGTGGGAACAGTGGTGTAGGTGAGGTGTGGGAACAGTGGTGTAGGTGAGGTGTGGGAACAGTGGTGTAGGTGAGGTGTGGGAACAGTGGTGTAGGTGAGGTGTGGGAACAGTGGTGTAGGTGAGGTGTGGGAACAGTGGTGTAGGTGAGGTGTGGGAACAGTGGTGTAGGTGAGGTGTGGGAACAGTGGTGTAGGTGAGGTGTGGGAACAGTGGTGTAGGTGAGGTGTGGGAACAGTGGTGTAGGTGAGGTGTGGGAACAGTGGTGTAGGTGAGGTGTGGGAACAGTGGTGTAGGTGAGGTGTGGGAACAGTGGTGTAGGTGAGGTGTGGGAACAGTGGTGTAGGTGAGGTGTGGGAACAGTGGTGTAGGTGAGGTGTGGGAACAGTGGTGTCGGGGTGGTGTAGTGTAACAGTGGTGTAGGTGAGGTGTGGGAACAGTGGTGTAGGTGAGGTGTGGGAACAGTGGTGTAGGTGAGGTGTGGGAACAGTGGTGTAGGTGAGGTGTGGGAACAGTGGTGTAGGTGAGGTGTGGGAACAGTGGTGTAGGTGAGGTGTGGGAACAGTGGTGTAGGAGAGGTGTGGGAACAGTGGTGTAGGTGAGGTGTGGGAACAGTGGTGTAGGAGAGGTGTGGGAACAGTGGTGTAGGTGAGGTGTGGGAACAGTGGTGTAGGTGAGGTGTGGGAACAGTGGTGTAGGTGAGGTGTGGGAACAGTGGTGTAGGTGTGGGAACAGTGGTGTAGGTGAGGTGTGGGAACAGTGGTGTAGGTGAGGTGTGGGAACAGTGGTGTAGGTGAGGTGTGGGAACAGTGGTGTAGGTGAGGTGTGGGAACAGTGGTGTAGGTGAGGTGTGGGAACAGTGGTGTAGGAGAGGTGTGGGAACAGTGGTGTAGGTGAGGTGTGGGAACAGTGGTGTAGGTGAGGTGTGTAGGGAACAGTGGTGTAGGAGAGGTGTGGGAACAGTGGTGTAGGAGAGGTGTGGGAACAGTGGTGTAGGTGAGGTGTGGGAACAGTGGTGTAGGTGAGGTGTGGGAACAGTGGTGTAGGTGAGGTGTGGGAACAGTGGTGTAGGTGAGGTGTGGGAACAGTGGTGTAGGTGAGGTGTGGGAACAGTGGTGTAGGAGAGGTGTGGGAACAGTGGTGTAGGTGAGGTGTGGGAACAGTGGTGTAGGTGAGGTGTGGGAACAGTGGTGTAGGTGAGGTGTGGGAACAGTGGTGTAGGTGAGGTGTGGGAACAGTTGTGTAGGTGAGGTGTGGGAACAGTGGTGTAGGTGAGGTGTGGGAACAGTGGTGTAGGTGAGGTGTGGGAACAGTGGTGTAGGTGAGGTGTGGGAACAGTGGTGTAGGTGAGGTGTGGGAACAGTGGTGTAGGTGAGGTGTGGGAACAGTGGTGTAGGTGAGGTGTGGGAACAGTGGTGTAGGTGAGGTGTGGGAACAGTGGTGTAGGTGAGGTGTGGGAACAGTGGTGTAGGTGAGGTGTGGGAACAGTGGTGTAGGTGAGGTGTGGGAACAGTGGTGTAGGTGAGGTGTGGGAACAGTGGTGTAGGTGAGGTGTGGGAACAGTGGTGTAGGTGAGGTGTGGGAACAGTGGTGTAGGTGAGGTGTGGGAACAGTGGTGTAGGTGAGGTGTGGGAACAGTGGTGTAGGTGAGGTGTGGGAACAGTGGTGTAGGTGAGGTGTGGGAACAGTGGTGTAGGTGAGGTGTGGGAACAGTGGTGTAGGTGAGGTGTGGGAACAGTGGTGTAGGTGAGGTGTGGGAACAGTGGTGTAGGTGAGGTGTGGGAACAGTGGTGTAGGTGAGGTGTGGGAACAGTGGTGTAGGTGAGGTGTGGGAACAGTGGTGTAGGTGAGGTGTGGGAACAGTGGTGTAACAGTGGTGTAGGTGAGGTGTGGGAACAGTGGTGTAACAGTGGTGTAGGTGAGGTGTGGGAACAGTGGTGTAGGTGAGGTGTGGGAACAGTGGTGTAGGTGAGGTGTGGGAACAGTGGTGTAGGTGAGGTGTGGGAACAGTGGTGTAGGTGAGGTGTGGGAACAGTGGTGTAGGTGAGGTGTGGGAACAGTGGTGTAGGTGAGGTGTGGGAACAGTGGTGTAGGTGAGGTGTGGGAACAGTGGTGTAGGTGAGGTGTGGGAACAGTGGTGTAGGTGAGGTGTGGGAACAGTGGTGTAGGTGAGGTGTGGGAACAGTGGTGTAGGTGAGGTGTGGGAACAGTGGTGTAGGTGAGGTGTGGGAACAGTGGTGTAGGTGAGGTGTGGGAACAGTGGTGTAGGTGAGGTGTGGGAACAGTGGTGTAGGTGAGGTGTGGGAACAGTGGTGTAGGTGAGGTGTGGGAACAGTGGTGTAGGTGAGGTGTGGGAACAGTGGTGTAGGTGAGGTGTGGGAACAGTGGTGTAGGTGAGGTGTGGGAACAGTGGTGTAGGTGAGGTGTGGGAACAGTGGTGTAGGAGAGGTGTGGGAACAGTGGTGTAGGTGAGGTGTGGGAACAGTGGTGTAGGTGAGGTGTGGGAACAGTGGTGTAGGTGAGGTGTGGGAACAGTGGTGTAGGTGAGGTGTGGGAACAGTGGTGTAGGTGAGGTGTGGGAACAGTGGTGTAGGTGAGGTGTGGGAACAGTGGTGTAGGTGAGGTGTGGAAAAGTGAGAGAGGATGGAAGACGAAGGAAAGTGTTTTTATTCTATTATCCCTTGCTGGTAGTTTCTTCCATTTGGGTTTCCACGGGGACACATGATATCTTTTCTTTCTCCTCTTTCCCTGTTCCTCTTCAGTATTTCATGTTTTTTCCCACCACGCTTTGAGTTTCTGATCTTTCTTGCGTGATGTATACAGGTGTCTTTGTGTATGTATCCACATGCATCAAAAAAAAAAAGCGGGTTTTAAAGCTCTGTCTCTCACATTAGCCTGAGCATGTCTGGTACTCCATAAAAAAACACCCACAACATTTTCCTTCTACATTTCCGGTTTTCATTATTTCAGAAATGTGTCTCTTAAATTTTATGTCCCTCTTTCATCCGACATTTAACTCAATATTTTCCCTAGATGTCCTCCTCTCGTCTGCCTGTTTTATGTGTTTCCTGTCCTTCTATCGTGACACTTCCCTAACTTTTTCTCGCGACAAGTCACTTGCCCCTTCCTGTCCCTCAGTCACTGGGGATAAGTCACATCCCCTGTCTTCTAGCACCTCGTTTACCATATTTCTTCCCTAGGTAACTCGCCTCCCCTGCTTCATTAATCGCATTATTTCTGCTTTTAGCTCCCTTTTCTCGTCTACCACTGCTTTTTCCCGCTTCCTTGCCATATCTCTAAGTACCGTTTATGCTTCTTTCTTGTCTTTCTGCTGGTTTTCCTCTGCACTTTTGCTTGACTCCCTCTTTATTACATTATGCTCTCTGATAGGGTTTTCTCATAGTGCATCAAGATTGTATATTATTCCCTTTAACGAGTTCGCTTCGCTCAACCTTCAGTTTATGTCCCGCGTCTTTCTCCTTCCTATCCCCTTCTCTTCTATATCCTGCTAATGCCAGTAAAAATTTTATTGTAAGACACGTCACAAAGTGCAAATATTTCCTGGTGACAGGCGGTCTTATTCACAACCCTCCATACTGCTGACCTGATTATTTTATATATTTATTTTCGTTGCCTGAGCTCTTCAGTCTGTCCTTCACTACTCCAGCCCATCCTCATAATCGCAGTGACCATTTCAGTTTAAGACATTCAGATTAGTGACTGGAACACGAATCTTAAAGAGTGATTATCAGATTGTGTATTACAGTGTGCGCTCGTCAGGTTCCGTTTTCTATTCCGTTTTCTATCCTCTCTAATGTTTAAGTAGCTTTTCGGAATGTTGTAATTGTTATTCACTAAATGACGACAATCTATCCTAACTAAAATCCCTGCCAATCCATGCTTGCTCTCCATTTGAGGACGGCTGTCAATTCACTTCATCCTTACTTCATTCAGTGTCAAAATTAGGTCACTGAGGTTGCCGTTTTCTTAGTGGTTTATCAAATTCACTTTCCTTTTTGAATGCTTCAGTTCGAGTGAAGATAGGATTGTCTTGCTTCTTATGTTTCTACCTATTACGCAGTGTATTATATAATGTCAGTTTCCGGGATTTGTTCTGAAACCGGACGCGTATTAGTCCTGAAGAGGAGCCAAGTCTTTTATTTACGTTACGCAGTCAAAAGCGT
The DNA here is from genome assembly GCF_038502225.1 of Cherax quadricarinatus. Lineage (NCBI taxonomy): Eukaryota > Metazoa > Arthropoda > Malacostraca > Decapoda > Parastacidae > Cherax > Cherax quadricarinatus. The sequence continues at coordinate 13,770,294 of NC_091310.1, forward strand.
AACATGGGGGCCTATATCCGGGCGAATGATCAAATTTAGAATGATAATTCACATTTGAAACCTGGAAAGTCAATATTTAAAAGAACGATTTATAATAAAATATTAATGGTGATAACTTTTTCATTTGTAATTAATACAATTATTTTTGTGTGTGGCCATATAATGATTTAGGAAGTTATTTATTAATAATAATTCTCTATGAATATAATAGTAATTTAATGAACCTATGTGCTTTGATGTGTGATTTAGTATCTTCTATAAGTAATTTCTGTTGTAATAAGCAAGTGTTTGGTGCTATTAATTTCCAAGATGTCTGTAAGAAGTAAAGATTCTAGTGCTGACAGATGTCTGAGAGGCGATCCTGAATCAAACCCCGCTGCTTATAAAGAGAGTAATGAAGCAGTTATATTGTGACTCAAACTAGCACTAAATTGTGGGAGAAAAGGACCTGAGAAGGACTGAACGTACAGGAAGAAAAAGAGTTATAAATCATTAGGGCTAAAGAGAGAGAGAAAGTGCTGCTTCACAAAATGGAACAAGTAACAGAGTGGGCATATTTAATCCTTTTTGAAAAAGATCCTGATAACTTTTTCACACAAAAATTATGAGAAATTACCTGCATGAAGTTTACAGGGCATTACCTGAATTATTACGTGCAAGTAATTTGGGTGAGGTAAGTGGGACTTAGCCACAGTAGGTCACAGGACTGTCACTCCTTCGATGCCCACTCCATCATCACTCTCACAGAAAACTTGACCTGACATTAAATTAATAATTACAATATTAAACATTAATACCAATAATGGTAAATTATAAAATATTTTGGACTGTATATTATTTGTCTTGCTCGGTACACAGAATATAATTATTGTACAATACATAATACAACAGTGTTATTAGGAAAGAAATTCGCATTACCACTTACTATTTAATTACTGCAGTTGGATAATTATTATTTGTGGAACACACCCTAACGCGACCCTAACAGCTAGAAATTACGATGGCCAAAATAAAACTACTATACATTATGGATAAACGTCACTTACCTAAGGTGTGCTGCTGAGAAGAATTGAAGTCCTCCATTTTTCCATCTTTGTTTCCGAATTGTAAGGGTTTTCCACACTACTTATCCCAATTCTTCAGTGGGAACTTGTCATCAATTTCTAAATTACAGATTGAGGCTTTTATATATCATTTGGACCTTAATAACACATGATTACATTACACAACTAACAGACCAGTGTTCACACAATCAGTTTCACTATGGCATCCTCCCTGTCCGTGTCACTCTTCGGCTGTTCTACACCCCCTTTCACTGAAAATTTCTTGAAGGGTCAAATAGTATCTCAAATTTACACATTAATATCTAAACACATTTAGGTGTTCTACATTTAGGAAAATTTTATAAAAAAAAAATCCACAATAATAGCAAAATCTCAAAAGTGGCCAGACAGTAACTGGGCCACATTAGCAATAACACAGTTAACTGGTAAAGGTTACAAGTTATTAGCTCTCTAGATGAGCATGAATTTTCAGATGACAAGATGAAGGCTGTTGTGTTATTGGCTTTTCAGATATTGTCGGAGAGGTATAGCCAGAAGTTTAGAGGTTTAACGTTTCAGGAAGGACAATCCCTGGTGGAGTATAGAAAGGAGATGTCGCTGATGTCTAAATGGTGCCGATCCAAGGATGTTGTAGGTGATTATGAACGTATAAGTGTACTTAAAACACTCCATACATAAGGTCAGTTTCCGGGACTTGTGAAACTGGACATTTATTAGTCCTGAAGAGTAGCCAGGACTTTTATTTACGTTAAGCAGTCAAGAGCGTAACACCACCTCATATTAGAGTAGTTTCTTTAACACGTTTTAGGTTCGAAAAGAGATTCTCTGCTACTGACGGATGTTTAGTGCTGAAAGAGACTGGTGACTAACTCCCTTAAAGTTTACTACACAAATACTAGGAGTCTAAGATATAAGACAGATGAGCCAAGATTACTTGCAAGTACAGGTAATATAAACATTATTGCTTTCATGGAGACCAGGTTCAATCTGAAAGAGAAAAGCCTTCTGAATGCAACGTACAAGGTTATAAACTATTCCACATTAATAGCGTCAACGGGAAGGGTGGTGGAGTGGAGATGTGTGTCAGAGATAATTTAAATTGTTGTGTTAGACAAGATATAAGATTAGAAACATCTGACACAGAATCCGTTTGGCTACAGTTTCTCAAGGGTCGTGAAAAATTAATTATTGGAGTGATTTACAGGCCCCCAAACCTTGACAGAGCAGTAAGCTGCTATGGGCATCTAGATATGAAAATGTTGTGTTCATGGGAGATTTTAAATTCAGACTAATTGATTGGAACAATGTGACAGGTAATGTTGAGTCAAGTGACTTTCTTGATACGGTTCAGGATTGCTTTTTAAAGCAATTTGTGACAGAGCCAACTAGAGGAAACAATCTGTTTGACTTGGTTCTTGCCAACAAAGAATCACTAATTAATAATCTTGAGGTTAATGATGAGCTTGGAGAAAGCGATCACAAATAACTTAGTTTCAATAAATCGTGGGATTACCCAGATAATTGCAATCGAGTCTCTGTCCCAGACTACTGCTTGGCCGATTTCATGGAACTGAGAAATTACCTGAGTGGGCTACATTGGGATAACCTGACTATGGGTCAGGTAGGCGATGTTTGTTGCCAATATAACGTTTTTCTGAACATAGTCCTAGCTGCCCAGACAACTTTTATTCCGAGTAGGCAAATTAGATCTAACAAAAATGATCCCAAATGCATGAACAATTGATTAAAACATCTCAATGGTCAAAAGAGAGGCAGATATAGGCATATCAAAAGAGGGGATGGGCAGTCAAGAAATCAATATATTCAGTTAAAGAGAGAAATAAGAAAAGGAATAAGAAAAGTAAAAAGGGATTACGAGGTCGCAAGGGATTCGAAGACTAACCCAAAAGGGTTCTTTAGTTCTTTCAGGTATATAGAAGTAAGATTAGGGACATGTTAGGCCCACTTAAGAGTAATTCAGGTCAGGTCACTGACAATGATAAGGAAATGTGGGACATTTTCAATACTTCTCAGTTTTTACTCAGGGAGATACTAGCAATGTTCCAGAAATAATAAATAACGTAGAACAAGACGATACTAAACTATACACAATTGGAGTAACTAGTGACATGGTCCTCAGACAAAGAGAGAAATTAAAACCTAACAAATCCCCAGGTCCTGATGAATTGTTTGCAAGGGTGTTAAAGGAATGTAAAGAGGAACTTAGCAAGCCTTTGGCTAATCTTTTCAATATATCACTACAAACTGGCATAGTGCCAGATAAGTGGAAAATGGTAAATGTAACACCTATTTACAAGGCAGGTGACAGATCCTTAGCTTCGAACTACAGAGCAATAAGCCTTACCTCCATGATGGGAAAATTCATGGAATCAATAATTGCCGATGTAATTCGTAGCCATTTGAAAGGTATAAACGGTTTTACAAAGGGGCATTCATGTCATACGAATTTCTTAACTTTTTTCGCTAAGGTGTTTGAGGAGGTAGATCATGGAAATGAATATGATATTGTGTATATGGACTTCAATTAGGCTTTCGATAGAGTTCCACATCAGAGGCTATTGAGGTAACGTAAGGCACACGAAACAGGAGAACTTTTTTTATTGGTAGAGGCATGGTTGACAAATAGGCAACAGAGAGTTTGCATAAATAAGGAGAAATCAGAATGGGGGCACGTCACAAGAGGTTTACCACAGAGGTCAGTGTTGGGCCCGTTGTTGTTCACAATTCACATCAACGACAAAGATGAGGAAATAAATAGGCCCTGAATCTGCACTCTCTAGAAATTAGGGAGGATATGACTGAGGTGTATAAATGGAAAACAGGAAAAATTATAGCTGATGTAAATGGCGTGCTGAAAATATTTAGCCAAGACAGGACTCGCAGCAATGGGTTCAAGTTGGAAAAATCCAGATTCAGGAAGGATATAGGAAAACACTGGTTTGGTAATAGAGTTGTGGATGAGTGGAGCAAACTCCCGAGTACTGTCATAGAAGCTATAATGTTCTGAAGTTTTAAAAACAGGTTAGATAAATACATGAGTGGGTGTGGGTGGGTATGAGTTGGACCTGACTAGCTTGTGCTACTAGGTCGGATGCCGTGCTCCTTCCTTAAGTGGATGTGACCTTCCTAGTTGGGTCATTGGTCTAAGCCGGAGAGTGACATGGACCTGCCTCGCATGAGCCTGTAGGCCTGCTGCAGTGTTCCTTCTTTTTTATATTCTTATTCTAAGGGACATGCTAACTGATACAGGAATCCCTTCTTATACTGTATAACTTCAAATAAATTATTGAAGAAACCAGGAGTCAAGAACTGTTTTAAGGGAGGATAAAAGGTGTTTATTTTATCATTAACATGGGTGTGAGACAAGGTGGAATCCTCTCACCATTGTTTTTAATTATATTTAAATACTGTGATTAAAGATTCCCTTACGGAAATGAGACGTAGATTCCACTTTCTTTGAGTAAACCCAATCGTATTTTCAGAGGGTATTGTTCTGTTGGCTGACTCAAATTAACACTTAAAAATAATATGTTGTAAAGTTACATTATTTAAATTTACTAATTAACAAAAGTAAGGTAAAGTGTATAACACAGCATTGCACTTTGCGTGGATATATATAAAGTGAGTTATGTGTTTATACTATGCTCCACATTATGAAATAAAATTCATTTATTGATTGTTTAATTAATGGATTGACATAATTATTAATGCCAATTCTTTCTACTACACCCTCTAGTGTTACTTCTGCTACTATTACTGGACACAGTACACAAATAATCCGCACATATAGAAGAAAGAAGCTTACGACGACGTTTCGGTCCGACTTGGACTATTTACAAAGTCACACTAACAGAAAAGGAGAGAAGGGAGCAGTATATATAGGCCAGCTGGCAGGGACGGGAGAAGAGACGTAGAAGGAAAGGAAATAAAGATGTAAGGGTAGAGGTATTAGTAGTGGTTGTGGAGACAGTCAAAGACCAAGAATCAGGAGCACTGGGTAAGAACAAAAACACAAGGGGGGGGGGGGGAATAAAGCAGAACCAAATACCCAGGGCAGAAGAAAGGATACCCAAAGAAGAAAGACGAAAAAGGAAAGGGGAAGAGGGAGAAGGAGAACAAAGAATCAGGTTAAGTCACGGGTGTCCTGAAGTTTGGAGCATTTTGCAACGTAATGAGAAAGGAAGACATCTACAGAGACAAATTCAGGACTAAGATTCGTGCTAGTGCTACCAGGACTAGTAGTACTAGTACAAGTACTACTTTTGCCTCTACATCTGTTAATATGTCATTACAACTACTACTGTAACTGCTGGTACCATTACTACCACATCTACTGCTGATTCATTAACAGCCACTATTATAACTATTACTCTAAACAATGGCCCAGGACGAATCGAAGGGTCATTATAAATTCCTATCCTATGTGCGGATTATCTGAGAATCACCTCCAATGGTAGTAACATCCTCAGTTGACCTTTAGATTTCGTGAGAAAACTCGGAAGAGTATCGTGCACAGAGGACTTGCTCATGGTTAAAGACGTCCCAATAGACTTAGTGAACTTCGGTTCCTGGAGTAAATGTACACAAAAGTTCGTGAACGAGTTACCGATAAACTCGTAAAGAAAACAAAAAATATCAAATAGTTATATCTTGTGGTGCGTCGTAGATGCGATCATAGATGAAATGCTATTCCATCCTTAATCATGCGGCTGACCCTAGAAGACCTAGGATATGCTTTAAAATACAAATATTTATGCATTTCTTGTGATTCTAACGCAGTCTACATTCCAGTTTTTTATATTAAATTAATGATTACAAATTTGGTCGCGGAAGTAACCAAAGTCTTGAGACAAAGTTCTCTTGGTCTTTTGATTTAATTTCTAAGGGCATGTTTCCTATAATTACTTGAGCATACGATTTGCTTTTAATCACGGTATAAGTTTTAAAAGCCCCAATTATAAAAATTGATGGAAACAATGTTGATATTAAATAATTTTTAAGTAGAGAGAGAGAGAGAGAGAGAGAGAGAGAGAGAGAGGCTATTTTATTAAATAAATTATGAGTGGATACATCAGCAAATGATAACTATAAAAAGTTGTAAAATAATTATAGGTAATTCCACTCAGTTAGAGAGAGAATGATGTAATTAACCATACCCCGGTCGGGATTGAGCCCGCGGTCAGAGAGTCTCAAAACTCCAGCCCGTCGCGTTAGCCACTAGTGGCTAACGCGACGGGCTGGAGTTTTGAGACTCTCTGACCGCGGGTTCAATCCCGGCCGGGGTATGGTTTGTTTGCAATCGTGTCATTACCATTTCGTGAGTCATGTAATTAACTTCTGTACACAATTTACACCTATCGATAGGTTCAGTTTTAAGTCAGATGATAGAGTATTAAAAATAATCGATATATTTTTAATTAGACAAAGTTCCACAAGGTGTCCTTCATTTGGATATTCCCAGATTTGTCCAAGTACAGTCATGTTGTAGTGGGAAAAAGTGTACTGGTAAAAGGAATATCGACGATATGTCACCTGATGCCTTTCATAAAACCCTTGTGTTATTTAAGTGAAGATTCATTGATATTTATGACATGTCTGTTCGAGTTAGCTTTCGTGGATGTGTACTAAAAGACAGAGAGCAAATATTGTTACCTGGATTTGTTCTGATCAGTTCCTTTCCGCTTTGTTACTTGGCAAATATATGATGCTCAGTAATAGAGCTATCAGCTCTATTACTGAGCAGTTGTCAGTAACAGAGTTAACAGCTCTATTACTGACAAGTGCGTAGAAACACGCTTGTAAACTCAAGGATGCACAGAAATGTAAAAAAGATAAATAGGGAAAAAAGGCATTTTTGTACTTATCTCTCATTAAATTCTAGAAGAAAAGTTAGAAAATACACCATTTATACATGTCACATTCGCAACTAATTATTTTCCTTTTGCTATATGTATTGCATGAAAATCCTTATATGATACTCTAACCATAATGCTTTTCACAATGGTTAGAATAATCATTTAAGGAAATATTGATATGATTAAAAAACAAAGTGCAGCCTAAGAGAAAATCAACAATCATAAATAAGGACTCTGAGGCACCATTAACTTAATAGATAAAACTTGACATCAGAGACCTCAGTAGATTTGTGTGGGAGTTTAAAATTAATTACAACCAGCAACAATTCAGAGACAGTTTAAACACTGCATCAGCAAACCATCCTGGAACAATAACAGTTATTATTCCTTCCACTGTGGTGTTAAATTCCCCTAAACAACATAGACATAAAGGCATCTTGAAGACTAACTTCCAAAAACCAATACTAAAATTACATCAACAATGCCATGCATGGTAACCTTCCCTAATATACTACGATGCATCCGTTGAGCTTCAGCAGCCATAAGGATACCTAAATGTAACACGAAAATCCAATTCCTTGTTCTTGACTGCGTATATTACAGAAGCTGAAAATACTGATATAGTTATGTGCACTGCAGAAAACAGAAATCTGAAAGACATGCTTGTAGCAAGTGAAAGAAGGTCAAATTGAAAGCCATATCTGATAGTTACCATATATGTTTTGTAATTGTTGCTGAATTATCCAATGGAAAACTATTAAATTCACATAGATACTTTAATGCTCGCATAAAACGTTAAAAACGTAATTTTCAAGAAAAGTGAGATAAACAGGCAACAGAACAATGAAATCTTTATTTAACTCTTAATGTTTATGAAAAACATTAAAAGTGACTCTCAAAATATATAGAAGCTTTTGTTACAAACTTTGGGGATAAACAATACATTTTGTGAAAAGCTGGTTTTAAGTGGAACGAAACACCTCTTGCTTGGATTACAGTACATGCGGAGGTTATCTAGGATTATCTTAAAACAAGAAACCTCTCCAAACACACAGTAAATTACGGTGGAAGTCTCCTTCACATGCAAACATAAATCAGCAGTCCATAACAGTTTTCATAATCCTTGGATAAGCGTAGTGGTGAAACTTTTCGTTTCACCTCTAAACTGTTATTTAATATTATTTGAGATGCACATAACTAAGGATTTACTAACTGTAATTAATATCAGCAATATTATTCCTTTTTGTATTATCGAAATTAATGTGCTATATGAACAAATCTCAACAACCATAATTCCCTTCTGACATTAATCGCTAGTGTAAACGTGAAAAAAATATGTAAAAGGCCACTTTCCTATGAGCACATAAAGCATTTATGTCTGTGATTTTTCTGCACTCAATGTAAGGAGCCTCTAATAGAATCACATATTCAAAGGGAGAAATCTAAAATAGGCTCATTTTAACCCATTGATCCCAGCAAAATCATAATGATAAAAACGCAGCAGCAAAAATTAGTTGTAGATTAGTGTGTATGAAGACACAAATCCACTTACTGGAGGCTCTATTCCTGGCTGAAGAAAGAGATGGGAAAGGGAAGAAGGAGATGCGTGGAGATTATTATTATTATAATCAAGGGGGAAGCGCTAAACCCAGAGGATTATACAGCGCCTGGGGGGGGGGATGTGGAAGGCATTCAGGCTTAATTTGGGAAACTGGAGCACAGATCCAATTCCCTAAATCAAGAGCCCCTCCCCAACATCAAGGAACCTTCCTTGAGGGGAGATGCGTGGATAAAGGCAAGATGGGGTTAGCTGGGAAAAACTGAGAGGAATGGTTTGGTGTAGGTGGCGTGGACGAGCGAGGAGTGTGATGTACCATATAACAAATAAGATCAGTGTATTATACTATTGTTGTTAATAAATTATAGATGATACAAGTAGTTATAATTCTTTCTTAAGCTCATTTGGAATACTTTCATTACTAGCAGCAATGCTACCAAATTTCATTGCTCAGATGTTAACATTTCATAAGTTTTCGAGCCTTTACCTTTTAACAATTTATTAATTTTCGTAGGCAGAGGTTATGATATGATTTTAATTTTGGATAGTCTATGTTTTGAAGATCACAGAAGGCTGGAAGAGTATGTTGATCATTATAGATAATAGTGGGACGTTAGCTAGAGTATTACAAAAAGTTCTCTGAGGCTGAGGTTACTGGTTACGAGACAATGCTGTGTCATGAGATGCTCTGGGGTATTATTGTCGAGTGTTACAGAGCACCATGGCTTGCTTCTGTAGTGTTTTGAAGTCTGCGTTCAAGGTATTAAAGAAGGAAGTTCTACTTCTTAAGGAGGAAAATAAGAACCTGAAAATTCGCATGGATATATAATTTAATAAATGTGAGGTGGTTGGGGTTAGTGAAGGGAAATAAGTTAACAGCAGCAAGTAGCAGACTGCCAGCCAGAACATATGAGTAGTTTCCTACTAGTACAGGAAGAAACATCAAAGTGAGGAAGGTTAAAAGAACAGATATGAAGGTAGGACATCGCTTCTTCTTTCTCCAGGATAAAAGTACTTTAGTGAACAGTGAGGATAAAGGTATCAATAACTCCTCTAATAATAAAGGTAGGGATATCTTTGTGGTCGGTGGCTCGCAGGTAAAATATATGGCAGTGCTTTCTGTAACAGAGATAAGATGAAACAAAGGGTGTTTTTTTTCCAGGGACAGGTGTTGATGATATAGTCAACAGGTTGGATAATACTGTATCAGGTATTGCGAACATTAATTACCTCGGTGCTGATGGAAACGATACTGTGAAAGACAAGAGAAAGGAGGTGCTATGCACAGGACAGCAAAAGATTTAATTAGGTCTAAGGGAGGGACCCATTTCATATGTACCATTTTGTCAGTATAAGGAGTGGGCAATAAAGGAACCTCTTGGGCAATTGGTGTAAATTTCTTGCTTGAAAGGTACTGCAAAGAACTTGCAATCTCGTTCAATGACATTTGGGAAAATTTTAATGGCAAATATATGTATGCAAGGGATGGGATACATCTCCCTGGGGCAGTAGTGTTAGCCAACTCTCTCGAGGGGGCTGTTCCTGTGTTGTCTATCATTTTAAACTGATATAAGATTAAGGTATGGGTGTGTGTGGGGGGGGGGAGGGAGGGAAACACATTGTTTACAGTACGAGGGATGAAAGTGGCAAAAATTGCCTGGATACCTCAAGGATATGTTCAAAGAGCATTGCTCGTTAATAAATTACTAACAACTGCAATGGAACAGGTCAACAAACAGAGATAGTCAATAAAACCGCAGCGAGCGACTAACTCACTTGTGGTCTGCTGTACTAATAAATGAAGTGCAAGAAATAAAATTGATGAGCTAAGATTAATTGTATGCGCAGGAAGCAAATATTATTGCTATAACAGAAACCTGTTTCAACCTAAAAGATAGAACATAAGAACATAAGAACGAAGGAACACTGCAGAAGGCCTACTGGCCCATGCGAGGCAGGTCCAAGTCCCTACCGGCTTAAGCCAATGCACCCAACCTAGTCAGGTCAGGTCACATTGACTTAAGGGAGGAACACGGCAACCGACCTGTTAGCACAAGCTATCAGGTCTAACTCACACAGAGAAATGCCTTTTGAATGCCACATACAGAACTATAAATTATTCCATACCGGTATAGTGCCGAAAGATGACAAATTTGATACCTACCTACAAAGCAGAAGACAGGGTGTTAGCTTCGATTTATAGACTAATCTAACCTCCATTAAGGGAAAGTTTATGGAATCAATAATTGCCAAGGCTATTTGAAACCACCTTGAAAGACATTAACTGACAAACGAATCTCAGCACGATTATATATGAGGCGATAGATTATGGTAATGAATATAATATTGTGTATATGGACTTCATTAAGGCCTTTGATAGTTCAACATCGGAAATTGTAGGGAAAAGTAATGGCACACGGAATAAGAGGGAAAGTTTTTTCTTGAATAAAATCATGTTATTTTAGCCCGCCTCGTGGGAAGCAAATCAAAATTCACGACGATCTTACCACTGCGCCATACAATCCTTCACGCATCAGGTAACTAGCTGAACTAGGTACCGTGGTATTCTCAGACCTAATTTCATTCTATTCCCATTTGTTGACAGACAACAGCGAGTTTGCATAAATAGGGAAAAATAAGGGTGGGGACGCGTCACAAGTGGTGTTGGGCACTTTGTTGTTCACAGTATCTATAAACGACATAGATGGGGGACTGAAAGCGACATAAGAGAGAGTTTGCCGATAACACCAAAATGGGCCGTCGAATTAATTCTGATGGGAACACTAGAGCCCTTCAAAAATTGGTTAGAGAAGTACATGAGTGGGTGTGGCTAGGTTGAACCTGCCTAGCATGGGCCAGTAGTTCTTTATACGTTCTTACGGCAATTATAACTGAATAAATTTAGTGTTGATTTTCATTTCTCCTATAATCGTTATTATGATTAATGAAAAATAGACACTTAAAAATTTATGCCGCTATATAATTATATTATTGTTTAGCTACAATTAGTATTATTATAATGAAATTACTATTGAATGGTGACTTCGTCAATTATTATTATATGAGATTATCATTTAGCATTTGTTGGTGGCAGCGAAAATCTTTAATCTTTAGGGATGGTTGGTAGTTATTTAATACTATTCATTGGTAAGAACAAAAAGGCACAATACCGTACCTGGAAAAATGCACAACCCGCTCACAGGAGAGAGAAGCTTACGACCACCTATCAGTCCGACTCAGATTTTTTTAGTCACGCTTTGACATGTAAATGGTCCAAATTGGACCATAACATCGTCGTAAGCTCCTCTCTCCTATGTTCCGGTTATATGTACATTCATTGTTATAACCAAGTAACCTTCATCATCTTCTCATTTCATTCCTCCCATTCCCGAGTCACTGTTGACATTATTTGAGTAATGATAATATACACTAAACCTGCAAGAAGTGGAAAGTTTAGTGAATAAAATTACGAGTCAAATAATGTCACCAAAGATTGTCGGGAATGGAGAGGGGAGGAGAGAAACATGAAGATGGATGCTAGTTGATTATAACAATGAAAATAGTAAATAAGTGGCCACCATCGGTAAATATTTATGATTATTGCTGCCACCAACAAGTGTCATGATAATGTCACATTATGCTGATTACAGAGATCTCGTTTGAATATTTATTTTAATTATATTGGGGAATGAATGCTCAAATACTCACTGCCCATAATTACCACAATGAGGGCAATGGATATCAACAGTCTAAATTTGTTCACTTATAACGACGGTAAATCTTACATTATATACTAGTCAACATCCCCCTTTTATCTTTCAGTGCCTTATCGAAAAATTAAAAAAAAAAAAAAGACATAACTGTAAACTAAATCACCTCTACGGAATAGCATGTTTAAATGTCCACACAATTCTACTAAAAAAATAAACCAACAATTCACGTATCAATACCTAGGCTGCACCTGAGGAACATTGTAACCTCGTTGCCAGACGTAAAATGGTCCCTTGTTATCCTCATATCTCAGTCCCAGGCTGAGATAATGGTACAAATCCAGAGCGACTTGTGCCACATCCAACCTTGACCACGGATGGTGGAACACTAAAGCACAAGTTTCTGCCACACATCCTAACATAAAAAAAATAATAACACAAATGTGTTCATTACTGGCTTTCTAACCATCATCAAAATAACAGGGTTATTTTTGGTGCCTATAATATGTATAAATTTAATGTAAACCTGTTAGAATAACAAAAAAACACTTCCAATCCCCCAAAAAACTTTGATCCAACATTAAATAAGCCTAAATATTTCTGCAACCAATCTTTATAAACATTCAAATTATATTCAGAATCATTCCGTGAGCAACAAAGAACCATATAGACACATCAAACCATTAATTTTTCATAAGTTACTCTTCAATCACCAACATTCTCTTGCGACCTTCTCTGACCTTTATAGAAGAGCCCAGCCAAAAATAACAATTTTACAACCTCTGCCTATGAAAATTGTTAAATATACAAAGTATAAACAACATTTGGGCAACAAAATTTAGTAGTATTGCGGGTAAAAATGAAAATGTATCAGATGCTCTTAATGAATACAACAACTTGTAATTCTATATATTTAATTAACAATAATACAATAAATGCTATTCTCCTTGTCACTTGTTCTTCTGCAATAAAGCTAAGGAAGGGCGAGGGTGAGGGGAGGCGGGGGCTACCAACGGGAGAGGGTAAGAATGGCCTGGTTGGAGTAGGGTGGCCAGGAACAGCAGGGTGGAAGGGTGGCCAGGAAGAGCAAGGTGGAAGGGTGGCCAGGAAGAGCAAGGTGGAAGGGTGGCCAGGAAGAGCAAGGTGGAAGGATGGCCAGGAACGGCAAGGTGGAAAGGTGGCCAGGAAGAGCAATTTGGGAGGGTGGCCAGGAAGAGCAAAATGGGTGGGTGACAAGGAAGAGGAAGATAGGAAGGTGTCCAGGAAGAAAAGGTGGGAGGGTGGCCAGGAAGAACAAGGTGGGAGGGTGGCCAGAAAGAACAAGGTGGGAGGGTGACCAAGAAGAACAAGGTGGGAGAGTAGCCAGGAAGAGCAGGGTGGGAGAGTGGCCAGGAAGAACAAGACGGGGCTTGGTGGCCAGGAAGAACAAGACAGAGGCTGGTGGCCAGGGGGAACCTAACAGGGGCTCGTGGCCAGGAGGAACATGACAGGGGATGATAGCCGGGAGGCACATAACAAGGGATGATGGCTAGGAAGAGCAAGAATAGGGTCAAATGGCCAGGAGGAAGAGTTTATAAATCATTTACATCAGATAGGGTTATGCAGGGGGATAAGGAGACGCGGGGGGACAACTAAGAACTGAGAGGCAAGGAGGGGCGAGGCGGAGAGGGTGTCCAGTCAGGGCATGACCAAGGATGGCTGATGATGCCAAGGATGGTTGGCCAGGAAGGGTGAAGCAGTGCTGGCAGGGAGGGTCAACTGGGAGGAGGGACATGGAGGAGGGAGATTGGGGACTGGGTAGCCAGGAGTGGCGAGGCGGTAGGAGGATAAGATGGGAGGGAGCAGAAGGGGTCTGAAGAAGAAGTAGTAAAGAAGAGTGTGGGATGAATGACGCTAACAAGGTGTGGCGACAACTTTACTGCATCCTCTGTCTCGGCAAACGTCACGCGGGTACAACGTAGCATTCTATATATTACGTCACCACTGTGCTGCTTTTCCATGGCTGACAGTATGAATGCAGGGAGAGAAGGAAGGAAGGAAGGAAGAAGAGATGGAGAAAAAGGTGGAAGAGAGGAAAAGATGGAGTGGGAAAGGAGAGAAGAAAAGATAAGATGGAGAGGGAGAGAGGGAAGATACGAAAGGAAAGGAAGAAGGAAAGTCCAAGGAAGAGGAAAGCAGATTGTGAAGGCTTACTCAGCCCTGTAACAACTTCAGACAGTATTACCAAGGCTGGCTCCTCCTCAGGAAAATTAATGAATAGAAAAAGAAATAATAATTCACAAAGATAAACACTTTATTATTTATTAATGCAAAGATAAAACAGTGAAACATGAAGGTGTATCCTATTTGAAAGAAAAATGAAAAACGAATTGAAAAAATGACATTTGAATTGAACACTAATATGTACAGTTATACTGGGGTGTCTGGTGGAGGTTGACACCGTCTTGTAGAAATTGTAGCCGTTACTGATGATGTGGTGGGGGGTCAAAAGTGAAGCTTTCAACCAATAAGTCCACTAGAATAGGAGCAGGCTTTTACTTACAGTTGTGCTAAGAGCTGTGAGTCGAGTGATTACTGTTTGGCCGGAGCCCCACACGGCACCTTTCGGGGTGGGGAGAAAGGGGAGGGGGGGTAGCGGGAGCTAGACTTACCCTACCTTAAGAAGCAGCCGGCAATCAAACTATCGTTGCCATATACTCGCTCGCTACTCCTATCTGTTGAACTTTTCCCTCACACAGATAGAGAGGAAAAAATCGAATGGGAAATAAAATTCCTTTAGGAGAGATTTAAAAAAAAATAAAAGATATGCCAAAAATAAAATATTTTTTAATACCACAATTTATCGATAAGTTTCTGGCACAATGCTGTTCTTGATACTTTTAATAAATCAGTTAATGGAGAATCATAAAAGAATCATCTTAATAAATACGTAGTATTCAGGGAGTTCTAACAGCGAGGAATCTCAGGTCACTGCTGGAAATGGTCCGTTTTAGTTTCTCCTGCACTAGAAGAAATTATGCTTTACCTCCATGGTTGCTGGAACTTCTTGGGAAAGAGGAAGGAAAGATCCTCAGGGTAATTTTAAGATGTACACGATGCTTGCAACAAATGCTGTATTGCTCTCCCTTCCAGCTCTTGATATTTCTTAAATGAGTCTAAATGTGTATCAGTTTGGATGTGGGGATCCAGGGAAGTTTCTGAGGGGAACACTGAATTTGGAACTCAAAAAAGGGTGGGAACCACCTGCCTTAGGTTATCAATTAATTCCAGTCAAAATTTTTTCGTATCATCTCCATCATCAAAGAAAAACCTACAAAACTCACTAAGCTGGGCTAATATGTTATAAAACATTTTACTTTGTAATTACAGTAAGATCTAGTAAAAACAAAATGATATTGGATCCATAAATTACTGATATTTATAAATTAACGTAATTTGCAATATAATCCATAAGCGGAAGAAAAGAAAATGTATCTAAATTACAAGCTAAAATAAATTACAGCCAATGAAATCCCGCCAAACGTCGATAAAAATCATGTCGGGGATCAAGGTTATATAAAATACATGACCACAATAAAATTACTCATTTAAAAAAGAAAAAAAATCAGTGAATGTGTTCATGCACGTAAGCACAAACACACACACACACACACACACACACACACACACACACACACACACACACACACACACACACACACACACACACACACACACACACACACACACACACACACATTGACAAGGTGAACAACAGAATGTTCCCGATATGGGACACAGCAACAAGGGGACACAGTTGGAAGTTGAGGACACAGATGAATCACAGGGATGTTAGGTAGTACCTCTTCAGTCACAGAGTAGTCAGAAAGTGGAATAGTTTGGGAAGCGATGTAGTGGAGGCAGGATCCATTCACAGCTTTAAGGAGAGGTATGATAAAGCTAATGGTGCAGGGAGAGTGACCCAGTTGCGGCCAGTGAAGAGACAGGGCCAGGAGCTATGACTAGACCCCTGCAACCACAACTAGGTGAGTACAACTAGGTGAATACACACACACACACATACACACACACACACACACACACACACACACACACACACACACACACAAACACATAGAAACACACACACACACAAACACATAGAAACACACACACACACACTCGCGTGGGCGATGCACTACTTCAGTGCTCTGTGAATTTAAGTGTTTTGTGTGCTACCTAAGGCTACTGCAGGGATCATTAATTGTGTCAGGGTAGTGAACAATCCTTGAAGTGATTTATAAGTTGCCCTGGGCCACATAAGTGTGGTGAGAGCCACAATTTTATAAGTGAATCTGAAAGTTATATTTGGTGGCGCAAGTCCCAGACGGCAGGCCTAGTGTGACGCAGGCGGCCCTGCCACATGCGTCACCCAAGAAAGATAAAGCGAAATCAATGTTTGACCAGTGAAAGAAGTAGAGTGAATAGGTTTATATTATATATCGAGAAGAAACGGAGGTGGATGTAAGCCAGGACATTACAACGGCTTGGACAATCTACAGGCTGCTACAGGCTGCATCACAAGTATTTCACTAATACGTGGTTTTTGGGGAGTCGGGTGTGAGTTCCAGTAAACCACCAAGCTGTTTGTGAACGGTCCAACTCTCCTAGTATGATAAACAATAGGTTATCAATTACTCAATAACGAATAGAAACTGGTAATTTATAGCAGAAAAGGTCGAGCAGACAGGTGTCTATTGGATTAGGAAGAACAATAAGCATAGATCATACAAACTAGTAGATAGTTGTGGATCAGGTCAGGTCAGAAGAGCACAGAAGACCACGTGTCACACGCAAACACACTCATACACCAAAACACAATCCCACGTACTACTTTTCACACATTTAAACCCACACTCGTAGAGTTCAACACACACACGTTTACACCCACAGATAGACCCACACACACATTCCTACACACATACAGACCAACACACACTCTCCTGCACCCTA
Organism: Cherax quadricarinatus; assembly: GCF_038502225.1. Classification (NCBI taxonomy): domain Eukaryota; kingdom Metazoa; phylum Arthropoda; class Malacostraca; order Decapoda; family Parastacidae; genus Cherax; species Cherax quadricarinatus. Next base: position 13,787,494 of record NC_091310.1, read on the forward strand.
TCCTCACCTCTCCCCCACTCCATCCCTTGACCCCACCTCTCTCATGCTCACCATCATCCTTTCTCTCCCCCTCCTCTCCCTCTCCCATTCTCTCTCTCCTTTGCTTCTATCCTCTCTCTTCCCATATTACCCACTCTTTCCCCCTCCCCACTTCTCTCCCATATTGCCACTGTCTCCCGCTTCTCCCCCCCCTCCCTTTGCCCCCATACACACACATACACATAAATGCACACACACACACACACACACACACACACACACACACACACACACACACACACACACACACACACACACACACACACACACTCAAACACACATCACACATAACCACACAAAAATGCATAAGCTTTTCATACTGTGGTAACCAAAAAATGGGTTTCCAGAGAGCAGGATGGAAAACAAGGGAACTAGAGGATATGTCTGAGAAGGAAGATTAGGTAGCAGAGCTCATGATTAGGGAACATGAGTGGGGAAGGAAACTAGAAGAGCTTAACATAAAAATGGAGGAGAGGATAGCTGCAGAGAGCAGGAAATGGGAGATGCAAGTCACAGCAGCAGAGGCTAAGATACAGAGATTAGAAGAGGAATTGAAAAATCTGAAACAGCCTGAAGAACTAAAGAGCAATGTGGGCAACAAATCAGAAACAAGGAGACTCTAGGGAATGAACGAGTGAAACTATATGCAGAGGCCCTATCAGACCGTCGTGGAGCCCGAGAAAAATAGAGGAGCATATCAGGAACAATCGAGGGGAATGTAGAAAATGAAATAGCTATGCTATACATAGAGAAACTAACAGACCACAATGGTACCCAGGGAAAACTGAGAAGAGAAAATGACAGACCTCTGGGCCCAGAGACAACAGTGAAGAGATTGAAGAAAGGAGAGCTCCAATGGAGGCAGCTAAATCGAATCAGGGGAAACAGAGATATGTAGTGGGAAAATGAAAGGGAGAGATCAGTCTTTGTTTATGGGCTCCAGGAAGTTGAGGGGAAACTTACAAAGCAAGAAGAAAAGGGGAGAGAAAAGTGATTGAAAGCAATAGAAGAAGATGACCCAGCTGGCAAATTTTCTTAGAATATGGGGGGTCTTCAAGAGGAAGAAACCAGCCTGTCAAAGTGATTTTCAAGGCAGAATCAGCTCAAAACAGAATCCTGCAGGAGAAAGCACAACTAAGGGACATGGCACACCAGAGGGTGTATCTCGACAGTGACAGAACACAAGAAGAAAGGCAGAAACTGAAAGAGTGGGTACAAAGATGATAGGAGTAAAGAGAGGCAAAGATGCAGATGGACAGTAGAACCCAGACTCAGGAGGAAGATCAGATACAACCTACCTCACAACCACCTACAACCAATGCAACCAAACATTCTAATCCAAAACTCACATGCCATACCCACTGCCCCCTCCCACCTCATTATAAACTTCACCTTCACAGCAACCCCCCATAGTCCCTCGTCAGGTGCCCCACTTCCTCATCCCCCAACGTACTGCCCAGACTACAGTTTTAGAAAAGAAGTTGAAGGTTTGGTATACAAATGCAGGGAGAATAACAAATAAATGTGAGTTGCATGAAAGAATCAAGGAGACATCCCCAGACATAATAGCACCCACAGATACGAAACTCACCAGAATAACTGATGCAGTCTTTCGACCTGGATATAAGATCCTGAGGAAAGATAGAGGGAACAGAAGGGGAGGAGGAGTTGCACTTCTCATTAAAAACCGGTGGGAATTTCAGGAAATAGAAGGAATGGATGGATGGGCGAAAGGGATTACATAGGAACAATCCAGTCTGGGGTAATTGCAGTGATGTACAACCTGCCACTGAACTGCAGGAGACCAAGAGAAGAATACGAAGAGAGCAACAGAGCAATGGTAGACACTAGCCAAGGTACTCAGAAGAGCTCACATGAGCAGAGCAAAGTTACTAATTATGGGTGATTTCAGTCACAAGGAGATTGACTGCGAAAAGTTGGAGCCCTATGCGGGCCCCAAAATATGGAGAGCCAAGATGATAAATGTGCTACTGGAAAACCTCATGCATCTGTATGTTAAGGACACAACGAGAGAGGAAGGCGAGGATGAGCCAGCAAGACTGGACCTAGTATTCACCTTGAGTATTTCGGACATTGAGGCCAGAACGAGTCCTTTGTTACCCAAAAGTGTAGGGAGGTAAAAACTAAGTGCGCTAGAGAATGGAAAAAATACAAAAGACAAAGGACCCAGGAAAATAAAGAAATTAGTCGAAGAGTCACAAACGAATATGCCCAGATAAGATGGAAGGCTCAGCGACAATACAATACAAAAATGACATAGCATCGAAAGTCAAGTCTGACCCGATGCTGTTGTATAACCATATAAGGAGGAAAACAGCAGTCAAGGACTAGGTAACAAGGCTGAGGAAGGAAGGTGTGAAGTTCACAAGAAACGACCAAGAAGTATGTGAGGAGCTCAACATGAGGTTTAAAGAATTATTTACAGAGGAGACAGGAAGGACTCCAGGAAGTCAGAATAAGGAGGTACACCAATACGTGATATACCAACAAGTGCTGGATGAAATGCACACAACCAAGGAGGTGAAGAAGCTGTGTGAACTTGATACCACAAAGGCGGTGGGACCGGCTAACCTCTCTCTGTGGGTCTTTAGGGAACAGAGATGCTGAGTGTGCCACTAACAAAAATCTTCAACACATCCATTGAAACTCTGCAACTATCTAAGGTATGGGAGATGGCAAATGTAGCCCCAGTTTTTAAGAAAGGGGGCAGACACAAGGCATTATACTAGAGACCTGTGTCACTGACGTGTATATTATGCAAAATCATGGAGAAAATTATCAGGAGAGTGGTGGAGCACCTAGAAAGAAGCAAGCTTATAAACGACAACCAGCACGGTTTCAGTGAAGGAAAATCCAGTGTCAAAAACCTACTGAAGTTTAATGACAATGTAACGGAAATAAGACATGAGAGAGACGGGTGAATAGATTGCAATTTCTTGGACTGCGTGAAGGCCTTCAATATTGTTCCTCACAAGTGGTTAATGCAAAAGCCTGAGGATCAAGCATGCAAAAACCGAAAGGCACTGCAATGGATCAGAGAATATCTGACATGGAGGCAAGAACGAGTCATGATATGTGACAAGGTGTCAGAGTGGGCGCCTGTGACGAGCGGGATTCCACAGGGGTCAGTCCTAGGACCTATGCTGTTTTTGGTATACGTGAATAACGTGATGGAAGAGATAGACTCAGGAGTGTGTCTGTTTGTAGATGATGTGAAGTTAATGAGGAGAATAAAATCGAATGTGGATCAGGTAGGACTACAAAGAGACCTGGACAAGCTACTAGCCTGGTCGAGCAACTGGCTCCCGCCCAATACAAAGTCATGAAGATAGGCGAAGCGCAAAGTAAACCATAGACAAAGTATAGTCTAAGAGGCCAAAGACTGCAAACCTCACTCAAGGAAATAGATCTTGGGGTGAGTATAACATTGAGCACATCTCCAGAGGCGTACATCAACTAGATAACTGCTGCAGCACATGGGCGCCTGGCAAATCTACGAATAGCGTTCCGATACCTCAGAAAGGAATCGTTGAAGACTCTTTACAGCATGTTCGTCAGGCCCATATTGGAGCAGTTTGGAATCCACACCTGGTTAAGCACGTCAAGAAATTAGAGAATATGCAAAGGTTTGCAACAAGACTAGTCCCAGAGCTAAGGGGATTGTCCTACGAAGAAAGGTTAATGGTAATCGGCCTGACGACACTAGAGGACAGGAGGGTTAGGGGAAACATGTTAACATAAAATACTTCGAGGAATTGACAAGGTAGACAAAGATGGGATGTTCCAGAGATGGGACACAGAAACAAGGGGTCACACCTGGAAGATGAAGATTCCGATGAGTCAAAGGGATGTTAGGAACTATTTCTTCGGTCATAGAGTTGTCAGGAAGTGGAAGAGGCTAGAAAGTGACGTAGTGGAGGCAGGAACCAAACATAGTTTTAAGACAAGGTTTGATAAAGCTCATGGAGTAGGGAGAGAGAGGACCTCGTTGCGATCAGTGAAGAGGCGGGGCCATGAGCTATGAATCGACCCTTTAACCACATATAGGTGAGTACACACACACACACACACACACACACACACACACACACTCGTAGGCACAAATGAAAACGTAAATACACGAACTCTTACATACATACACATTCGCTGTTGGGTTTGGAAAGAAAATTCAGGAAAGATATGACAATAACGTACAAGATACTCCGAGAAATGAAAAATTGATGGGACAGGCAGGAACTGATTGTCTAATAGCCGGTAATTGGGAGCAAGAAGATATAGTTGGAAGTTACGTTGAATCAAAGGAATGTTAGGAAGAACTTCTTCAGCCTCAAGGTGATCAAGAAGCGGAATGACTTACAGGAAGAGATTGTGGAAGCATAACAAAATTTGTTAAGGATAAATGCTTGAAGCAGCATTAGTATTATTTTAAAAACAAGATCACGAGGCAGGTGAAGGTAGTCGCGTAAAGATAGGAAGCCAGGACCAGGAGCTGTACATCAACCCATGCAACAGTAAATAAGAAAGCACAAATAGGTGGAAACACACAGAGACACATACACACTGAAACAAACAAAGAAACACACACGGACACACCACAGACAACAGGCCAAGTGTCTATAGACAAGCGCCCTTGACAGCTAGTAATTACTACTCACACACACACACACACACACACACACACACACACACACACACACACACACACACACACACACACACACACACACACACTCATACAAGAAGAGAAGACATTGCAGAGGAGATAAAAGGACTAATATGACTGAAGTAAGAGCCCTAAACCTGGAACAGGAAATGTAAGAGGTGAAGGAGATCACGAGGGGGAGAGGGAAGAAAGGGTAGTAACTAGATTTTTCTCGGTCGCTGCGAGAGCTAAAAAATGTATTTCCGTATTACGTAACTCCACGCCCGTGTGCCTCGATGCTCTTGATAGAATTAGTACCCAGTGCTGCACAAGTTTCTAATGCAGAAAATTATTAGCCGAATCTCTGAAGAGAATCAGAAGAGGAATTGACAAGTGGTCACATCGACATTAAAAGTCGTCATATCGTATCTAATAGCCCAATTTCGTCAATAAAAATACCAAATCTGGACATACATAGAGTCTAAGGCTAATTCAAAACTTCCAATATCAGGCAACAGCTTTGAATCACATAGAGTTTGAAGCCGTTCTGAAGCTGCGTTATTGAGTTATCAGCCATGCAGGATTGAAGCCAGAAATTATAGTTTGAAATTATCAGAAATTATCGTTTGAAATTATCAGAAATTATCGTTTGAAAATTAAAAATAATATTTCGATTTTCGAAAATTCTTCCATAGAGAAAGACAAAATTCGATCGACACAAGCCAAAATCATTCATAACTTTTTTCTAATTTAAATTTACCAGTTGGTAGGGTTTATGTAATTAAGTACGTAAATAACTAAGTTGTATTTAATCATTGTGTATATAACATCAAATTTCATACAGGTATCTTAAGCGTATACAGATGTTATGGGCACATAAGAGCGTATTATGCAGATTCGAGTTAGGAAACCTAGCAAAGACAAAAACTAAGACTTATTTCTGATTCCAGAACAAAACATTTTCAATAATGAAAAGGGATCGTTAAAATTTTCACAGACTGTAAGTCTGAAGATGACCACAGGATGCAATGATCAGTAAGCGCACAAAATTACACAAAACGACTCACGAAATCGTAATGACACGATTGCAAACAAACCATACCCCGGCCGGGATTGAACCCGCGGTCATAGAGTCTAGTGGCTAACGCGACGGGCTGGAGTTTTGAGACTCTATGACCGCGGGTTCAATCCCGGCCGGGGTATGGTTTAAATTACACAAAATTTGCAATAACAAAATCTATACATAAAAGCTTTTTAACACATTACAATCGACACATTGACCATTAACAGCTGATGTCGATGAGAAGGGTTTTATTTTAATTAAGAGAAAGCGCTAAGCGTGTTGGGGCAATATAGTGTATGTGGAATGGGAGGCATTCATATGCGAGCCAAAAATCGAGAAGAAAAGGCCTGTTCCTTAGGGCATAAGCCTCTCACCAGTATCAGCTCAATGTCTTTCATGCAGAATCAACTAGTAATGAAAAATATTACTATACTACTTCCATAATAAGTGGCAAAATGGTAAGAATACACTCCATTTGGAATTCCAACCTCATCTAAGTAGGGTACACTACTGTTGATATTTTGAACCCGATCACAAAAGGCTTTATCAATTAGTCTTATGAAAACCAATTTTGGGAAAGGTTTATACAAAACTGAAAGCACCTTTCCTAGCATTAAATTTTTGAAGCCGATGGCATAAGGAGCTTTGAAGTTATTAAGGAAAGCATTAAAGAAAGTTGGAGACGACGATACTCCTGTTAAAATGTGTCGTTTGTCACATCATGTACTGGATTTAAGAGTTAACTGGTATAAACCTTGGTAATAAATACCGAAAAGTTGGTTTAGAAAGACACGTAAGCAAACACTATAACATATTTATTAGAAAACGTTTCGGTCCTGGGACCTTGATCACTTCTAACTCTTTCTACCTCTGTATGTTAGAAGTGATCAAGGTCCCAGGACCGAAACGTTTTCTAATAAATATGTTATAGTGTTTGCTTACGTGTCTTTCTAAATCAAGAGTTAACTAAACTGGTGAAAATTAAAACCACTATTAAAACGCGTGTTTTCTCTGTACGTCAATTTTCTCCTTACAGCTTCATTCTCCTAAAAATTCTCTAATTACCTCTTAGAAAAATATATTTGACTTTATTAAGCAAGTTCAGTTTCATCAATTATAGAATAAAGATGGGAAATTGGCACGTAAAAAAGCAGAAATTAAAATATATATATATATATATATATATATATATATATATATATATATATATATATATATATATATATATATATATATATCCAGTTAAGCTTCACAAACGTTTAAATGTTTGAAGTCGACCGAAAGAAGCATTCTCTAGTTAATACATGGAAACTTATTATTTAATTAAATTGGCAATTTAAACCTTTAATAAGAAAGGTATTCTCCAGTGTAGCGAGACCGCCCTTCTCTAGCAATGTACTGTATAATCCAGGCAGCATATTAGGTGGGCTGAGTGTTGAACCTCCTCTTCAAGATATATTATATCTAGAAATAGCATAATTTTCATCTAGATCACTGGGTCTTTAGTATTATTTTCTGTTCCAGCGACTCAGCGCTGCTGTTCAGAGGGGTAATGCCTGCTGTATTTTGGGCTCGCGCCCCAACTCTGAAGAGCTGGATGAGATTTTCGCATTATAATAAGTGACAAACATGTATCAATATGTACTAGACATGTATCTCTCACATCTCATGTACTGTATATGCCATCTTTATATCAACAATGTATTTCTTAAACCTTTTGTACCATATTATGTAATAATAATACATACATATATATATATATATATATATATATATATATATATATATATATATATATATATATATATATATATATATATATATATATATATATTGTAATCACGAACGAGTAGTATTCAATTAATAACAACACTACGACTAGCCAAGAACTAGAACCCATGTCGTTTTGGCCCGCCTCATGGTTAGCTAAAATCATTTGACGCTCTGACCCACAAGACCAAATCCTAGATGAATCAAGCACCCAGCAGAGCTAGGTGTTTTACCTTGATCCGAGGACACACAGTGGTGTGGGTGCCTCTGAGCTAATTTCAGTCTACTCCCCGTTTGGTGTACTAGTCTACACGGGCAGTATTTATATTATTGTAACCACGAACGCGTGGTATTTAATCAATAACAACACTGCGACTAGCCAAGGACTCGAACCCATGTTGTTTTGGCCCGCTTCATGGTGAGCAAAATTCATTCTGAACCTAACGAAAAAATATGTTTCATTGTGTTTGTTTATTATTAAATTATTGTAAACTTATCTAAAATACATTTAGTTGGATTAGGCTAAATTAAGTTGCACTTGATAAAATTATTAATTATTAAAATTATTAATTTTTACATTAACATAAATGGACATAATATATATTTAAACGTGTAAGAGAAAATAAGCACGATAACAAAATTTTTGCTGATACCGATGTCGATTCCTGATTTTTGGTTAATACCGCTATTTTCCTACATTTCTTTTATTTTTTAAATTAAAATGACTATTAAATACACAACCATAAAGAGGACAGATTCTGATGTGGTGTTAATCAAGTTGAGGCTTGTGATGGATCAGGTTCCAAGGTGCACCTATGTGCGAGGTGGCTTTTCTGGGCCCCACATTTTTCAGCCTGTAAAAGCAGAGCCTCCAGCACAACTAGAAATCAATGCCACTCTAGTGGCTAATTTATTTAGAGTAGAAAATAAATTAAAATACCGTAAGTGGTGAATATCAGATGAGTGATGTAAGTCGATGCAGTATTTGCACAGTCAGCCTATGCTGTCTGTCAGCTTAGTTCATATTTCACGGCACTAAGGTGCTGCCCTCTCTCGGCTTGCCCAGGTCAGTGGGACGCTGGTCCCACTCGCCCGAACTCACTCATCGGCCCAGCAGCAGTCAACAAGTTTACTCGCTCTCTCCCTCGTGGGCATGGCCCTCCTGGGCCATGGGCACAACACACAAGCCTGTGTACCCACCACAACATTGCAAATAAAGTAAAGTAGCCTCCGAAGACATGCATCATTGAACCCCGCTACCAAGACATCCGCCAAAAAAACTTATGAAACATTGGTGGGAAGCGGTGGTCGCAGCAGTTGTGTTTGCTCGGAGGGAGGGAGGGAGGAAATGGAATGAAGTTGTGTTCACTTCGTCACCCTACACTAGAAACATCCGTCTCTCAACGAGTTATCCTGATGTCGTGTCTGCACGTTTCAGCATCCAGTCAGAGGTACAAGCAGGATCTAGCCGAAATTTGCCGAATTTCCTCGAGAATTGTAAGTGACCCCACGCTACAGCGTCCCACGCTGTTTCTCAAGTCACATGTTCAGCATCACTTGTATGTTCTGCTGATGTTCAGCTCAGCACAGTTATTTCAGCAAGCCAGAGGTGAGTTTGGTGGTGATTTCTGCGTCCAGTGTGCGTGTCTCCATGTATGTGAGAGGAGGAAGCGGCCGGGTTCCTCGCCTCGCCCATGCTCACCCTACTCACACTCACCCGTCTACCACCACTCGCCACTACTCACTCACTCTGCTGTGTTTTCTGCTCTTTTCCGTGTGAATTCATTGCCAGAGCTGTGTATCCGAGTGCCCGAGGCCACTCGAAGTTACGTGGATCAGCAAACCACGTAGATCAGCAAGCCACGTGGATCAGCAAGCCATGTAGATCAGCAAGCCACATGGATCAGCAAGCCATGTGGAACAGCATGCCACGTAGATCACGACACCATGTGGATCCCGATGCCACATGGGGTGTGCACGAAGCCACGTGGATCTACAAGCCATGTGAGTTTCCGAGCCAACCCCGGCCACATGCTGTAGTCTGCTGCCCACATCACATTGACGTCACCGATGCTGCTGCCCGACGTCATGATGTCTGTCTGATGTCACCTCGAGATGTCTGCTGATTTCACAATGCTGCTGACGTTACCTTGCGATGTCACACTTGACATCACATGATGTCACATCGAGTGTTTCAGTAATTATGTCAGTATTGTCGAGAAGACTGAGAGAAGATACATGTCGTGTTAATTAATTCCTCTCAGTCAGTGTTCTCACATGTTAGTGTATGGCTTAGTGTCAATTTTGAGCACCAAAAAGAATCATTTGCTAGTTTAAGCCATGTTGTACCGCATGTACCGTGGGTGTGTTTAAAGTTCTCCATGTGTCCACTGTGGTCTTGAGCCAGACCACTGTGTAGCACCACTGTGTTAGTCACCCAGTGTGATCAGCGCGAGTGACAGCTGATATTAGCCAGCCTGAGCATATGAGCCCTTTGTACAGAAAGCTCTTATGCTTGTCGCTCATAGATATTCCGCAGAATCATACCTGCTACGATTCCCATCGAGATTTGTTTCACTTCACCTCCAGACCTTCAGAGTGCAGTTATATGTAGAGAAACAAGTCTTGGGACTCTTAGACTAACCTCTGCCATAACTCCAACTGCCGAGAGGATGACACTCATCAAGCCGCAGTTAGCCCTGTCGGCAGGCGCTGTGTCAGCCTCGTGTCACAAGCTTCAGTGAGCAGCCTGCACGAAGAGGATGTCACTTTGACTGCTAGCTCGCTCACTGCAATCTGGTGTATGATGTTACGACTCCCAGATGGTTCGCCCAGTCGTCTCTGCCACGACTCGCTCCACGACTTACTCTACGCTCGCCGGCAGTGACAGCCCAGCGACAGTACCAGTCGAGAAGTGTCCTCCTGAGTTGCTTGCCAGAAGTCCTGCCCAGTTGCCGAGTTTTGACAGGCACCAGCATGTCATGCCCCAGGTTGAGTGAAACCTGCAGTGACTCCTACGATGACTGCTTCACCGTTCTAGAGGAGACCGTACCCAGTTACGTCACAGCTCAGCCACAGCATTGTCTCCTGTGTTGCAGTATCTGTGATACTGCAACACAGGAGGGGCATCGAGGGGCAGTGATGCCCCTCGATGCTCACTGCCTTGACCACGATGTTTAGCACACCACACAGGTTCTTTTCTTCCCTTCCTGTAGGAAGTTTTTTTCCATGTCCATATGTATATACATGTTTTTTATTTTGTGTTCTGTGCCCTGTTCCTACGAGAGAGAGACCGAGTTTTTTTTTACCACCAGTATTGTTGCGTCGGGACGACGCGAGGTAGGTGGCCGAGCATATGTAGACAGCCTGTGCTGTCTGCAAAGACAGCCTATGCTGTCTGCACAGACAACCTATGCTGTCTGCCAGCTTAGTTCATATTTTGTGGCACTAACGTGCTGCCCTCTCTCGACCTGCCCAGATCAGTGGTACGCTGGTCCCACTCACCCGCACTCAGCGGCCCAGCAGCAGTCAACAAGTTTACTCGCTCTCGTTTACTCGCATGGCCCTCCTGGGCCATGGGCACAACACACAAGCCTGTGTACCCACCACGACATTGCAAATAAAGTAAAGAAGCCTCCGAAGATATGTATCATTGAACCCCGCTACCAAGACATCCGCCAAAAAAAACTTATAAAACATATACAACCATAAAGAGGACAGATTCTGATGTGGTGTTAATCAAGTTGAGGCTTGTGATGGATCAGGTTCCAAGGTGCACCTATGTGCGAGGTGGCTTTTCTGGGCCCCACATTTTTCAGCCTGTAAAAGCAGAGCCTCCAGCACAACTAGAAATCAATGCCACTCTAGTGGCTAATTTATTTAGAGCAGAAAATAAATTAAAATTCCGTAAGTGATGAATATGAGATGAGTGATGTGAGTCGATGCAGTATTTGCACTCGGCAAAATCCGCATAAACAATATTAAAATTTTTCTTAAATTTATGAAATCTTTTTAATGCAATAACACCATTTCGTGAATTTACAACAAATTTCATTGTCTATTTGTCATGTGCCAAGTGCAAATACCGTATTCGATGTGCATCACGAATAATTGAAAGGAGTGCTAGATCCATATGGGTCTAGCACTCTATCAAAGGATGAGGGAAATTATGCATCAGCGAGTCTCCATTGAAGGGATAATGCAATAAACTATGAAGACGTACCAATGGAAAATTACAAAGAAATATACATCGATCTTAATAAAATATTTGATTGCTTCATTCCATCCAAATGGGGATCAGTAGCTGAAACTGGTAAGGGTGGGACAACCAAACGATACAAACAAATTTCAATGTGTAGCCTCTCCAGAGAGAACCTGAAACTTCAAAAGAAATGGAATACGGATGTACATAGACTGCGATTCACTACTAACCCTAGATTTGGAGGGACAACTTGAGAGGACTTTCCTGTCTGTCCTGGTCCATTGTCACGTAAATTTGGACGGAGCAGAAAAGCTGAGCAAACTTCTTGCTTCTTAAAGTTATTAGAGGCGTACCACAGGTTCACGGAGGTCGTGCCTAGCAATTTAATAAAGGATTATTACATCTTTCAATACTGCACTACAGCACCAAAGACTGACATTATATAATTACTGGGAAACCAAAAACAGATGTTGATCTAAGCTTTTACGAGTATTAAAAGATATAGTGAAGGACTAATGAAACCTTGGGTAAATTACAATATTTTTGTCTTGTGCATTTTGTGATAATTTATTAAAATGTAATTGAGTGGTATGTATGATTTACATTCCACTCAGTTTTGAGAATTTAGGTCCATATTTCGTCTTTCTTTCACATCCCTTCTTCTCCCTTCCGTATTAACTCATTCATCACCTTTACTCTTTCTCTCGTCTTTTCCTTGTATGTCCACTTATTGAGTGTGTTCACCCTTACGCTTCTGTCCATTTGTCACTTAAATTGCCTCTCTCATTTCCGATTTTTTTTCATGTCTATTTTACAGGGTCTTCACTTTGTGTATGAATAGCGACCTGTCTCTTACTCACTGTCCAGTAATTGTCTCCATCACTCTGCTACTCGTTCCCCTCTCTCGCGTATTTTCCCAATCTAAGTTCATGTTTCTTTTTACAACAAAATGTTAAATGAAAATCCAGTTTACTGCATATGATAGCTGAATTAAATGAGTTTTCGTGCAAATTCCTGGTCCTTTATGGTATGAAATCTCAACAAATGCACTTACAGTGGCAACTTAAATAACTTATCGATACTTCAGTTCAGTCAACGTACTGACCGATATATCCGGAGTGTCTTTTACAGTATCATCAAAAAAATTTCTAGCATAGGGTACCTTAATGTTAATTACTGGAATTTGCAAAAGTACAATCCATCACAAACCCCTCCATGCAGACTGAAAGCGTAATATCAGGGAACCTTATGAGCCATTCAAAGTAACAATCACACACAATCCATCTGACAGCAAACTTTATGTTACAATAATTATGCTATGGTATTGAAAATAATTTTGTTCGAAATAGAAAAAGAACTTAGTAGACACCTAATTTTTTCTTAAATCATTTAGAGATTTAGTACTTTATTTTTTAATATTATTTTCCTGATTTTTTCAATCTAATTGGTATTTGTATTAATGTATAGAACAATGATTATGTGCAAATGTTGTTGAGCCAGACGATGGTATTTACTCTCATGAAAAACAATGGATAAAATGTTACAATGTTGGAAGACTGAGCGAACTATAACCTTCAGGTGTTGTGCATCATTACGGATGTACTCTCCGCGGATCTCAAACTAATGTGAAATGCTGAATGTTGTTAAGCTGTACGATTCGGCTGTGTGGTCTGCCATGAATTTCAAACGTTTTATATTCGACTGCATTATGGAGCCCCTTTTTTGAACTACTCTTGCTTTAACTTATTAATTTACCCTTTCCTATAAGACTCAGAACATTTTCGGGATAATGAAAGATGACTACCAATGTTGTTACGCAGCTTGTGACCTTCGGTATTCATGTTTCCGACGCACGGCCATGGACAGTAATAGAAAGAAGAAATATATGCGCAGACCTCTAGATATTAAATCAGGTTAATGATGTAAAAAAAAGAAAAAAATGAGTTTCACACGTAAAATGCACCTTAGCAGTTTCTTATAATAATTAACAACGACTTGAAAGTTTAAATCGTTGTTTTTGTCACTGTTTTCTGCTTGTGACCTTAGTATTTACATGATGCCTTAAATCTGTCTTTTTCGGGCAGATAAAATATTAGACATTCGACACTCAGTCCATGTGGGATGTTTAATACAAATGGTAGTTATTATTATTATTAAAGATTATTAATAAGTGTCTTGAGTGTATTGTCTCTCCGCAAAATTGAGAACCCTCCATCGCAGTAATGGATTGGAAATTCGGCGAACCGATTAGATAAGTTGGTCAGTGGCTGGATTTAGAAAGGACATAGGAAAGTATTGGGAAACATTACATTCTCAGGAACGAATAGGAATACTGGGAACGTAGTTAAGATGAGTGGAACAGTCTACCTAGTTGGGTTATTGAGGCTGGGACTTTGGGTAGTTTCAAATCTAGGTTGGATAAGTACATGAGTGGGAGGGGTTGGATTTGAGTGGGACTTTCACATCAGAGCTTATTTCTTGGGTGGCATTGAAAATTGGGTTGGGCAAATGTTTTGTTAGTGGGATGAATTGTAAAGGACCTGCCTAGTATGGGCCAGCAGGCCTCCTGCAGTGTTCCTCCTTTCTTATGTTCTTATGTAATAATAATAACTGATCTACTTAAATAGCTGTTTAATACTGCGAACCCAGACTAAACTTGGGAAAAGTTTCGCTGTGTGTGTGTATGACTTGGATCAAGGAGCTACAAGGAGCAAAACATGATACAGTTTTGTCATAATTACTACTCTGATCTAATGTCGTGTCATAATTATCACTCTGTTGTAATGTCGTATCATAATAACCATTCTGCTGCAATGTCATAATAACCACTCTGCTGCAAAGTAATGTTATAATAACCGTCTGCTGTAATGTCATAATAACCACTCTGCTGCAAAGTAATGTCATAATAACCGTATGCTGTAATGTCATAATAACCACTCTGTTGTAATGACATAATTACCCCGATGTTGTCATCATGATGTCGCAATCAACATTTGACGTCATTACTCTTAGACTGCCATACTTACGGGAGAATTACCTTGCTTCCGCTATAGTGACCTTATAACTTGATAGTTATGAAGTCACAATAGTGTTAACGTGGTAACTAGGATGTACCTTTAACAACATCATTATGGCTGTAGCGTGACAGAATGTCACTATGGCAGCCGTGTATAGGACTGAAGTCAGATGTTAATTCTAACGACATCCTAGCACCATGGTGCTAATTATGACATTTCTATGAAGCAGAGTGTTAATTATGACATTAATGTGGCAGCAACGTGGAAATTATACAATCAAAAAGGCAAAGGGTGGTAATTATTACGTCCCTTTTGTATATATAAAGCCGGTTCTACTCGTTCCTTAAAATCTCCTAAACACACACACACACACACACACACACACACACACACACACACACACACACACACACACACACACACACACACACACACACACACATATATATATATATATATATATATATATATATATATATATATATATATATATATATATAATAAGCGAGTATGCAGCTGGAGAAGAGAGGAATGTAGAGGAGAGAGAGGGATTTTGGGAGATGTTAAGTGAATGTATAGGAGCCTTTGAACCAAGTGAGAGAGTAATTGTGGTAGGGGACCTGAATGCTAAAGTAGGAGAAACTTTTAGAGAGGGTGTGGTAGGTAAGTTTGGGGTGCCAGGTGTAAATGATAATGGGAGCCCTTTGATTGAACTTTGTATAGAAAGGGGTTTAGTTATAGGTAATACATATTTTAAGAAAAAGAGGATAAATAAGTATACAAGATATGATGTAGGGCGAAATGACAGTAGTTTGTTGGATTATGTGTTGGTAGATAAAAGACTGTTGAGTAGACTTCAGGATGTACATGTTTATAGAGGGGCCACAGATTTATCAGGTCACTTTCTAGTTGTAGCTACACTAAGAGTGAAAGGTAGATGGGATACAAGGAGAATAGAAGCATCAGGGAAGAGAGAGGTGAAGGTTTATAAACTAAAAGAGGAGGCAGTTAGGGTAAGATATAAACAGCTATTGGAGGATAGATGGGCTAATGAGAGCATAGGAAATGGGGTCGAAGAGGTATGGGGTAGGTTTAAAAATGTAGTGTTAGTGTGTTCAGCAGAAGTTTGTGGTTACAGGAAAGTGGGTGCGGGAGGGAAGAGGAGCGATTGGTGGAATGATGATGTAAAGAGAGTAGTAAGGGAGAAAAAGATAGCATATGAGAAGTTTTTACAAAGTAGAAGTGATGCAAGGAGGGAAGAGTATATGGAGAGGAAGAGAGAGGTTAAGAGAGTGGTGAAGCAATGTAAAAAGAGAGCAAATGAGAGAGTGGGTGAAATGTTATCAACAAATTTTGTTGAAAATAAGAAAAAGTTTTGGAGTGAGATTAACAAGTTAAGGAAGCCTGGAGAACATATGGATTTATCAGTTAAAAATAGGAGAGGAGAGTTATTAAATGGAGAGTTAGAGGTATTGGGAAGATGGAGAGAATATTTTGAGGAATTGTTAAATGTTGATGAAGATAGGGAAGCTGTGATTTCGTGTATAAGGCAAGGAGGAATAACATCTTGTAGGAGTGAGGAAGAGCCAGTTGTGAGTGTGGGGGAAGTTCGTGAGGCAGTAGGTAAAATGAAAGGGGGTAAGACAGCTGGGATTGGTGGGATAAAGATAGAAATGTTAAAAGCAGGTGGGGATATAGTTTAGGAGTGATTGGTGCAATTATTTAATAAATGTATGGAAGAGGGTAAGGTACCTAGGGACTGGCAGAGAGCATGCATAGTTCCTTTGTATAAAGGCAAAGGGGACAAAAGAGAGTGCAAAAATTATAGGGGGATAAGTCTGTTGAGTATATCTGGTATAGTGTATGGTAGAGTTATTATTGAAAGAATTAAGAGTAAGACGGAGAATAGGATAGCAGATGAACAAGGAGGCTTTAGGAAAGGTAGGGGGTGTGTGGACCAGGTGTTTACAGTGAAACATATAAGTGAACAGTATTTAGATAAGGCTAAAGAGGTCTTTGTGGCATTTATGGATTTGGAAAAGGCGTATGACAGGGTGGATAGGGGGGCAATGTGGCAGATGTTGCAGGTGTATGGTGTAGGAGGTAGGTTACTGAAAGCAGTGAAGAGTTTTTATGAGGATAGTGAGGCGCAAGTTAGAGTATGTAGGAAAGAGGGAAATTATTTCCCAGTAAAAGTAGGCCTTAGACAAGGATGTGTGATGTCACCGTGGTTGTTTAATATATTTATAGATGGGGTTGTAAGAGAATTAAATGCGAGTGTCTTGGCAAGAGGCGTGGAGTTAAAAGATAAAGAATCACACATAAAGTGGGAGTTGTCACAGCTGCTCTTTGCTGATGACACTGTGCTCTTGGGAGATTCTGAAGAGAAGTTGCAGAGATTGGTGGATGAATTTGGTAGGGTGTGCAAAAGAAGAAAATTAAAAGTGAATACAGGAAAGAGTAAGGTTATGAGGATAACAAAAAGATTAGATGATGAAAGATTGGATATCAGATTGGAGGGAGAGAGTATGGAGGAGGTGAATGTATTCAGATATTTGGGAGTGGACGTGTCAGCGGATGGGTCTATGAAAGATGAGGTGAATCATAGAATTGATGAGGGGAAAAGAGTGAGTGGTGCACTTAGGAGTCTGTGGAGACAAAGAACTTTGTCCTTGGAGGCAAAGAGGGGAATGTATGAGAGTATAGTTTTACCAACGCTCTTATATGGGTGTGAAGCATGGGTGATGAATGTTGCAGCGAGGAGAAGGCTGGAGGCAGTGGAGATGTCATGTCTGAGGGCAATGTGTAGTGTGAATATAATGCAGAGAATTCGTAGTTTGGAAGTTAGGAGGAGGTGTGGGATTACCAAAACTGTTGTCCAGAGGGCTGAGGAAGGGTTGTTGAGGTGGTTCGGACATGTAGAGAGAATGGAGCGAAACAGAGTGACTTCAAGAGTGTATCAGTCTGTAGTGGAAGGAAGGCGGGGTAGGGGTCGGCCTAGGAAAGGTTGGAGGGAGGGGGTAAAGGAGGTTTTGTGTGTGAGGGGCTTGGACTTCCAGCAGGCATGTGTGAGCGTGTTTGATAGGAGTGAATGGAGACAAATGGTTTTTAATACTTGACGTGCTGTTGGAGTGTGAGCAAAGTAACATTTATGAAGGGATTCAGGGAAACCGGCAGGCCGGACTTGAGTCCTGGAGATGGGAAGTACAGTGCCTACACTCTGAAGGAGGGGTGTTGATGTTGCAGTTTAAAAACTGTAGTGTAAAGCACCCTTCTGGCAAGACAGTGATGGAGTGAATGATGGTGAAAGTTTTTCTTTTTCGGGCCACCCTGCCTTGGTTGGAATCGGCCAGTGTGATAATAAAAAAATATATATATATATATATATATATATATATATATATATATATATATATATATATATATATATATATATATATATATATATATATATATATATATGTGTGTGTACATTACTTTCGCGCTGACATGTTTTAGGCTTTAAATTAACATTTTTACGAAAGAATCATTCATGCTTTTTTTTATGGAAATCTGTCTTAATGAGCGAAAGTTAAGGGAATTTATTCAGGATAGATCTTGGTAGCGAGATAAACAAATGGTGGCACAGGAGATGCATTATAGTTTTTCACACATAATTATTTTGATGGATCTTGAGCTAGAGCATGTTACTGCCATGCTGGTGTGAGATTTGCCTTTGAAAGCATGCATTTTGGTCACAAAGGAGCCAGTGCTAGCTTTCATGTGGTAGCCTTCTTGTGGTTGCTTTCTTGTGGTGGCTTTCTTGTGGTGGCTTTCTTGTGGTGGCTTTCTTGTGGTAGCTTTCTTGTGGTGGCTTTCTTGTGGTAGCTTTCTCGTGATGGCTTTTTTGTTGTGGCTTTCTTGTGGTAGCTTTCTTGTGGTGGCTTTCTTGTCGGGTTAGTAAAATCACTTCATAGCCGTGTTGTGATGTAGGCATGGTGAAGCGTGGTCATTAATTATGAAAGAAAGGAGGAACACCGCAACAAACCTATTGGCCCATACTGGGAAAAAAAACAGAGAAGAGCACATTATTAGGATTCATCAGTTCATATATAAAAGACGCAAATTATACTATCCCAAATTTAAATTTAGAGGAAAAATGACGGCAACATCAAAGTCTGTAATTTGAACATAGTAAAGTAACAAAAATTGACTAAATTGACTAAAATGCCGGGAGCAAGGGGCTAGTAACCCCTTCTCCCGTATAAATTACTAAATTTAAAAAGAGAAACTTTTGCTTTTCTTTTTGGGCCACCCCGCCTCGGTGGGATGCAGCCAGTGTGTTGAAAGAAGAAGATAATTCATTTTTGAAACAGGAAAACTTTGAAGATGTTCGCTGTAATTAAGAAGCTAGTAATTATACTTCATGTTTTGTTGCGATCTGCAGAACTACTTAAGTCAATTCTCAGAGCTACTTATATCAGTTCTCAGAACTATTTAATTATGTGAGGCAATGTAAATGAGATGCCGTGATGACCAACTTTCTGCTCATTCGTGTTAGAAATAGTAATAATGGAAGCTAGGATGTTGCTCTGAAAGGCAAGAGTTCTAGTGGGTATAGACTAAAAATGGGTGACATATTACAGGCAGCATATTGGGTGATTTTTAAATATTCATTTGTCAAATATTTAAAAGAGGGCGATAGGTCTCTCGCAGTGCTTCGTGGTGCAACTTAGTCTCAACTAATTATGTGTGGTTCCTGCGCCCACGAAATGGAGGCACCAGGAGTAACGTTGCTGAATGATGTTATCCAATTTCGTGTTCTAGGTTGGGTAATAATCGGTTTATCAAGTTTTGGGAAAAACTGTAACTTCGAAAATTTTATGGGACGAATCTGGTTACTGCTGCCTTGGCTGTCTCTAAGTACATTTGAAGGCACAGGATATTTTCAGGTATAATTGGCTTGGCTTCTCCAAATTTCATGAATTGGTTCTGCCAATTCGTCGGTCGTCTTGTTTATGCAATCTTTACTCTCAGAGATTTTGTTGTTTTGCCCATCTACTTTTTGTCAAACTCTCCACAAGGTACATATCCGTAAAATACCGCCCAGCTTTTAGCCTAAGCTCACCTGAATTCTTGTACTACACTCTATATACGTGTTCTGGCTTCTCAGTATTATGACTGAATTGTGCACGTTTCTCTGTCTTTCCTGGAAGTTTCAGTGAGCTACATGTTCGAAGGTGATGCCCTCCCCTCATCCCTGGTCACTGGTCCTAGTTGCCGGTCTGGTCCTGAGTCGGTGCTCTGTTAAGTGGATGAATAAATTGGTAACATAAATGTTAATCGTGACGAAGACCACGCAGTACATTAAACTATTTTAATCCAAGCTTTTTGAATTGTGAGATACGTAATGTATGTACCTGTTGAATTCTATTTCACGGTCGTCCTCAATTCCGGGACTTAAGTGGCTGTTCCTTTTCCACTTTCTAGTCCCACGGATGAGCAGGCAACAAGGGATTTAAGGAAGTTGCTATCAATAACGAGTCCGATTTCGCCGATCATCTTTGTAAAGATTCAGGGAGACGCAACACAAAAATAAACAGATAGATCTAACAATTTTAAAGACATCGGCTAGGAAAACATTGGTATTACGTGTGAGCCATGTGCGGAGACTTTTTTTTGGGGGGGGGGGGCGAGCAAATTGTGATCTTAAACCTGGTAAACAGCCTGCTGATCACAGATCTTCAAAGAATAATAACAATTTTGATTCAAAGAAAATGAATCAAAATGAAATCACATTCTATAAATTTCTCCCCAACAGAACTATTATATAGTAAAATAAATCCTGTCAGCGTCAGCCTTTGCCGAATTTACGAAGAATAAGAAGACAATATCGTGATGGGAACAATATAAAAACTATGTGACTAGTTAATGGTCCAAGTCAAGCCGAAACGTCGTCAAAAGATTTGTGCAATTCATTTGCAATAGAAGAATGACGGATTTTTTTTATCTTCAGCAAAGCAGATGAGTTGTAATTAATTAGGGAAATAATGCAATTGATAAATATGTGTAAAGATTTCTTAGAAGCACAGAACACGTGTCATGTCATGAGTGGTAAAATAAACTAGGGAAAAATGGATAGTTCTGAATGCGTCTAGAAAAACACCAACTGCGTTCTAGTGTATATCTCAGCTGCTTCTACCACCCACTCTCAAGCACTTCCTCCACCCACTGTCAAGCACTTCCTCCACTCTTGAGTACATCTTCCACATTCAAGCACTTTACCTCAAGCGTTTCCTCCACCTGCTCTCATTAAAGCTCTTCCTGCATTCACTCCAGTACTGAATCAGATCACTAAATATCTTCGACATTTTAACGGATGGAAAGGGCTAAGTGCAACTCAGATAGGACAACACAGCCTGTTTCTGTGCCTTACGGTTACCATTAGAAGGAGCAGCAAGAAGCGAGCATTGACTTGATTTTGAATTATCATTATCGCTATCATTATTATTATTATTTCTTGTACTATAATTTTTAGAATAATTATTGATTTATTATTTTATTATCATTATCATTATTATTATTATTATTATTATTATTATTATTATTATTATTATTATTATTATTATTATTACTACTACTACTACTACTACTACTACTATTACTACTACTACTACTACTATTACTACTACTATTTTTATTATTTACATTATCATCATCATCATCACTAATCACCACCACCACCACCATCATCATTATTATTATCATTATAATATTCACCACTTGGAAGTACTAGTTTCCTAAAGGTGAAATAAACCCTGGGAATCAATCAGGTGTATTACGAGGAAGTAAAGCGTAACTCAAAATTTACGCATCAAGAGCCCGTCAGCAACATCAAATAGCTAATTAAATCCCTTCCTGCATTTCTCAGTTATTTTGAGAAAATATAGCAAAATGAGAGAAGTTTTAGCAACGTGAAACTTGTTCAAATAACACCTCGCCAACAAAACTTTTTTCCCTGTAAGGTGTTTCCTGTGCACGTGAGAACACCAAGCAGTTTTTAACTTATAGTTTAAAACTTGTCATCTGCAAGGGCTCGTGTGATCAATTTTTATTGACGGCCTTTGGAGAGGCAATGGACAGTCATGGAGAGTCACTGCTTGCAAAGTATGGTAGAAAAAAACACTGGGTGTAGAATAATGCTATATTTGAACTAGTAGTCTGAGTAGCGCGCTGTTTATTAAGAGAAACCCTAATTTAGACAGCTCACTGTTCACATCAAAGTATAGTCTCAAAAACACTCTGTTTAGAATGAAACGTAGTGTAAATTTGGCTTTCTTCAGAATTAACCGAATATATAAAAAGAGCTTAGTGTTGAAGGAAGCATAGTCGAATCAGATCTCTATACCATATAGACTATGCTGCTCTCTTTTGAGCAGAAGTCTTTTTTTTTTTCAAAGCGAGGAATAATCTTCATGCAATTTGTGTTTCTCATAACATCTTTCTTGCAGAATCCTAGGTTACTCTGAGTCCCCACTTAAAGTAAAACTCTAGCGCTAAATAGACACGTATTAAACACTAATGTCTGATTATTAGTAGCCGTTTCGCCATTATTCCAGTTTTTTACAGGTATTGCTCCACCAAGCAATGCGCCTCTTTGGCAAATGTTCTGAGTGTTGCAACTTGATTTCCTTTTTCAATTTGTCGGTATTGCTGTTCCTAATGAACTTATACTGAAAAACAAAATCATTATTAAAATCGTCAAACAGGATTAAGTTACCAACACTGTACTGCTAGAGTCATTTACTTTACGTTAGATATTGTTACTAATACATCATGGTAAATATCATGAGAATTAGTGGAAGTTGTGCAGCGATACCGACAAGTTGTAGGTAACAGACACGAATGCATTGATTTAACCCTCTTATGAAGAAAATTTTTCACTACAAGTAGAGTCTTCAGTCCTAACACTGAGACAACCAAGAAACGAGTGTATATAGAGCCGGGAGTCAGGCGGCAAACTGAGAGATTGTTGGAGAATCAGAGGTAGCAGTAGTACAGCTGTGGTGAGATAGAGCAGGATCTGTCATGAATGGAGTCTTATATTAATTTTGACATCTTGGGTAATGTCTAAAGGTTGGGCATATGTGACTATGAATAGTCCAGTGGATTTCCTACAGTGTTCTATGGCGCAGTTGTGTAATCCAGTGGCATTGTTAATGTTGAGTTGCAGTAGTTTGACCAAGGTTCTGGTTATTTTAAGGCTGCCTGATTTATGTGGTATGGTAATAGTTGTTCCTCTCATTGCTGCTTTCAGGTACCTGCGTCTACAAAAGTCGCTTTCGGGAATTATCAGTTTGATCCCATTTAATTTCATATGTTCCTCTGCCGCTCTATGTGTTGTACGCTGGCGTTATTTTAATCATCCTTTCCTCGGGCGTTTTGGTGTTCTTGAAGTGTGAGTTCGTGTTCATGATGTATAGCTTCTGGACTTTATTATTGCCTCTTTTGCAGAGTATGATATACATGCCAATCTTGTTGTTTTATTTTTACTAAGTCTTTCGTAGAGGCTGAGGCGTTGGTGGTTATTTTCACGTGTCTATATGTCATTAGCAATGATAAATTAGAAGCCACCTTACTCGTTGGAAAAATGGTGTATGTTGCTCTCTTTCTGGAATCATTGGTGTAGTGTGGGGGGAAATGAAATTGTAGGAAGGCATGTTTATGATATTTAAATTATTCTAAATACGGTGGGCTGGAAATCTTAAAACTCTAAGGAAAAAATGATCATGATACCTCTCTTGGTCCTGTTGTCATAATGGGAAAACGTGCATGAAGTCATGCTTATTTTTGGGTTTCCAGTAAACTTGGAAAAAAGCAAACTCTTCATATACACTCCTCTGTGAATTTAATATTTTTTTTTCTGGACTGATGATCAAGTTAAGAATGTTTTGTCTGGTAATTCTCTTTGGAACAATGACTGTGACATCATCTGTAGAATACAACCATTTCACAGTTTTAAGAATATTTTGTATGATTCTTGTGGATTCTAAATATTCCATGTATAAATTAGCTTAGGATGCACTAATAAACGAACTCATGGCTAAGCTAAATCAGTGTTTGTGTTTCTGTCCCTAAGCTAAATCAATTATAATTCACACAAAGCTCTACTAGGTCAATAAAATTTTGGCTCGATGTGAGGAAGATCAAAATAAACTTCTTTGTACAACACTGATCAGCAGAGGGACATATCATGAAGTTCGATAAACTAATAATTCGCAAAAACGATTTGCCCAGACTTACGTGACTCAAAGCAAAAATGATAACAATCAACACCACACCACAGAAACGATACAGCAATTGAATATCCATTACCCCATACAAATGGTTGCTACAAAACGTTAACACTGCCACAGGATGATTCCTAGTATGAGCTCAGGTACTATTATTATTATAAGGCCTATGGTGCCCAGCCGTAAAACAGCTTACCAGAAAAGACCAATGAAGGAGTATTAAAGGCAAAGGCAAACTCCAAAGATCATTTTTTGAGCACCTGTGTATTTCATTAAGTGCAACAGAGAAATTTATGAGTACCTTCCTTTCACGAATCTTAAGGAACTGCATTATGTAAAAATGAAGGTAACTTACGTAAGTTGTTCTTTGTAAGTGCATTGTTGTTCACTCTTGGCCTCACTTTACACGCCACTACCAAAACTTTTCCCACGATGTTCTTTATCAATGTGTTCATGAATCGCCTCTTCGGCACTACTAAGGTTGATGAAGCGCCTTATTAAGAATATTCTTAAATGATTAAACAAAAATATTCATGCAGGAAATCCAATACCTTCTTGGAGTATCCTAAGTATTACATTTCTGAGTCAATAAATCGCAATAACACGATTGACAACGTATCACAGAGCATGTGTGTCCCTGAACCCAAGGCTGATGTGTCCTAAAACTCACAGGTCTGTGATTTTTAGTACTCACTCGCCATGGGTTCAAGCCCCACCCGTTCCGTGATTTATTTTCTCGAGAAAGTGCAATACCAATAATGGTCCTAAATCACTGGAGGAATGGGAGGTAATTAGGCTAGATCCAAGGAAGATGAGTGGTAAAAGTCCTTGGTTCAAAAGCCCTTCAATAACATGAAATAGCCTCTTTTTAGGGCTTCTTGCAGTAACATCTGCGGTAATTTGTCAGTGTCTAAACTTTCTCTTCACTCAGCTACATACTCGAAGATGGGGAAACATGAGTAGGAAACACCATATTCTGTTTCTCTCTCCTGTGATATGTTTCAATACTTGTTCTTATTTAGTTTCTTCAAACCAATCTAACTTCTCGCCTGGGACGCTGAAAGAAAACTGGAAGTGGAGTAAGGGAAAAGGAAAATGAGAAGAGGAGGAAGAAATTTTGAGAGCTAAGACGAAAAGGGAGAAGAGAGAGGAAGCAGAAGAAATATATAACAAGACTAAGTGAAAGGAATCAGAGGAGAGGGAGGACGACAAGGGAGGGAGAATAAAAGGAAGGGAGAAAGAAAGTGAGAATGAATTGGATCTGAGTTCTGACATCTGAAGAGCCTTTTGACTTTGCTGATCAGTCAGCACTCTTGGCACAGCACATGTAAGGACATACAAGGAATAAATAAATTTTGTTATTGATAATTATTGATAATTTTCAGTGACGGGTGACCGGACAAAAAAAAAAGTCTTGTTTTCTGTTACATAATTTCTCAGATTTTCAGAAAACGTAAGACTATGGAGATGTTATGAAGAAATCTAAGCGTGTGGTCACACGAACCAGAGACCAGGTCTTTAAGACTACAAATTTTCAAGTAACTGATCTTCAGGAGTACAGGTCTGAAAGAGAGCAAGGCTGATTTCCACGAATATAAGTACTCTTGAATAGGTCTGAAGTCACTGGCAATGCTAGATATTAGTTTCCAGTACATATGCACATTTTTTTTGCAATATGTATAATAGGTTTGAGCCAGTTAAACCAAATTCTGAATACAGTTTGGAGAGAGAGAGAGAGAGAGAGAGAGAGAGAGAGAGAGAGAGAGAGAGAGAGAGAGAGAAGTATGAGAAAACACTCATTTCTATAAAGCTATTGGAAATCCATACTAGACAGATTGTTGTTAGAAGCAGGCCATCCCGAAGCAGGAAGATCTGAGGGTGCATGCTGCAAATACTTGAGAGGTAATTTTCCGTGAATCCTCCTCCCTCACTCTAAAACAAGCAGAGCCTCTAGCCCGTAGTTTGGGCACCCCATACCAAGACTGTGCACACTTCCTGGTAAGTACCACTTAACTGGGCCTAAAGCTGCCTGGGATGACGACATGCATGTGGTACGTCAAAAGCAAAATTGTACTCGGTGCCCGCCACACAGATCTTCAAGAGTATAGGTCTTCATCAGTGTATGTCTTTACGAGTACAGGTCTTCCAGACCACAGGTCTTAAATAAAAAATGTCTTTAAGAATCCATATTTTCAAAGGTACAGAACTTCAAGGATACATGTCTGCATGAGTACAGGTTTCCAAAGTTACCGGCTTCTCGAGAGTTCGGATGTTCTGAAGTATAGATCTTCACAAGTAAAGGTCATTGGAGTATAGATCGTCAGGGATGCAAATCGTTTAAAGAACAGGCCTTTGAGAGTGCAGGCCGTTAACAGAACAGGTTTACAAGGGTACATGACTTAAAGCAACTTGTTATCCCAGTTTATTAGAGGAAGGAGAAAAAGCACGTCGTATGATACAACCTTTTGTCTTACGCTGCCAGATGGAATTCACATATTTATTGTCGCCGCCATAAATAAACGCAAATATATGTAAATATACGTTAATACAAGCCAACCTAACAATCCCGAGAATAGCAAATATTAAGTTTCGCCGGAATGATAACTCTAGCAGACACGCACGAACGGAAATTCATAGGAAAATACACGTCGTAAATGTAAACCAAGTTACAGAAAGACAATGTCTTGGTTTATGTAACAGCGAGCTCCGGCAACTCACTATATCTGTGTGGGAAGTATTCGCTGTTCTGAGAAGAGGAGGAAGTACTCTAAACCCACTATGTTAATGTAAGGACTAGTGGTCACAATATCGTGAATGAAATTCACAATTAAAACTGGAATGGAGTAGGAAATTTAATGTGTTTAAATGTAAACAACTTTCCTGCCATTATCAAGTCACGAATCAATAATGATTCGGTGCGGACGTAAACATCGTCTAGTTTCTTCCGTGAAATTATGGATTAGTTTTGAAAATTATGAGTGTCTCTCCTTATGTTTATAATTATCTCATTCCTTTCTTGAAGACTGAGTATTCCAAACTTTCTTATTGACTGCGCTTTCCAAATGTTCACAATATTATGTTTATTTTCATATTGTGTGCGGCTACCCTATTGTGCAAGTTACATTGTGATAACTGCTGCAGTGCACAGGTGCCATGTTTTATATAATATTTACACAGTGGGAACACCCGCAGCGTGTAGCTGCACAATTCTTTAGGAAAGCAGTATTGTGTATCACCTCCTCAGTGTTAATTAAGTTACTCTATACTTTACATTAATAAAGACTATTTAAACACTCGCAGCGTGCCGCTACCTTGTGAGAACTCCCCTAGTGCACAGCTACGTTATTCTACGTTGGTAGTATATTACTTTATCTCAGTAATAGTATTATTACCTGCTCTCAGTAATAGTGCATTGTTCCCAGTAGTGTATTACTCTAAACGTAAGTATATTGTTCTCAGTGATAGTGTATAACTCTCAATGGTGTTGTATTTCTCTGAGTTCTAGTGAATTACACTCAGTATAATCACGGTATAGTAGATGACTCTTTTAGCACACCAAGACAGTATTATAGACATCGATCGGCTTTGTTAATACGACGTGACAAAGCTCTACATAGAGTACCGTTCTCTCTACATTAAGTGTCTCATCAGTAGTGTCTCTTTCTGTCCCTGGTATATTTGTTGCCCTAAGCTAGATCATGCAGAACCTTAGGCTACTCTGCATCATCACTTAAATTGAAGGTTGTTTGGAGCACTTAGGCCATTTTATCAGAAGGCATTTCGCCCGCTGGGTTCTTTATCAGACCAATCAATTTAGTGACCAAGTGACAAGTCACCTGATATAATGTCCTAATAATGTTGGTCATTGAATTTATTTCAAATTCTGTGGGTATTGTTATGCCTTAATTTGTATTAAAAAATATTACAATCATATACTATTCGACTTTTAATTTCATTGTCATGCACTCATTATCAGATATTTTACATAATATTATATTTCGAAAATCATCAAAATTTTTGTGACACTCTTACACAAACTGTAATCACATGACAAGACAAAGTCTGACCAAAAGTGAAATAATAGTGGATATTCGTATTTAAACGTAATGCTGTATAGTTTTATTGGACAATTTTGAGCTGCCATTAAATTGCAATGGAGACGGAAGGTCAGCTGGAACACAGCCAGGCATCGGCCATG
This sequence comes from Cherax quadricarinatus, assembly GCF_038502225.1. NCBI lineage: Eukaryota > Metazoa > Arthropoda > Malacostraca > Decapoda > Parastacidae > Cherax > Cherax quadricarinatus. Next base: position 13,815,717 of record NC_091310.1, read on the forward strand.
TCAGTGTTGGCCGAACATAATGAATTATCAACAGTTCTAAACTAATTATCATTTCCCTGGAATATCTATTAATGTTTCAGCTATCCTATCGCACCAGAGCAGTTTGAGAAAGCACTGACCTTTTGACAGCAGTAATGGCTAATGAAGCACATCCTCTTATGTTTGTGTGTGTGTGTGTGGGTGGAGGAAGGATGGGTACTAGTATAATAATAATAATAATAATAATAATAATAATAATAATAATAATAATAATAATAAAATAATAATAATAATAATAATAATAATAATAGTTTTCTGGTTAATGGTATTATACCGATTTCAGGGTAAGTTTTTGGTACTGATTTCGAATACGCCATCGGTTTTCCTTGATTGGCTCTAATTTTTAATAAAACTGGTATCCCATTAAAAAATGCAAAAGATGTGAAAAATATATTGATCAGGGGGGATAATTTACAAATCGCATTGAAATTATTTTTATGTCACGAGAAAGTCAAATCATGCATTGTATATTAGCACTTCATTCTATATAATAACAGATTAACACGGAAAGATAATTTAGATATAACTAATTACTGCATAAGAAAACATTGTACGATTATCTTCTGTGCTGATCATCAGCACAGTTTTGTTGAGTGAGCAATTGGAAGACATGCATATTGTGCAAAAAGACACATTTCAACCTTCTGCGAATCTCCTGGTCGATATTCAATTCCCATTGGAAGAAGAAGTCCAACGATGTTATTGCAGTATACAAGTTCTTTATCTTGGCTGAAGTAAGGAAGGAGTTCAATCACTGTTTTCCAGTAAGCTGTTCTATTAGCTTCTTGTTGAAGACAGTTCTCTTCTTTTAGTCTGGATGCTTAAAGTTCAGATGCTTGTTTTGACAGACTGAGGTGACGTATCAAATCACTGAGTTGTTCTTGGGAGACCTGCTTGAGTATTAAAATGCTTACTTCATATTCACCTCCACTGTTATCACCTGTGTTACTACCCTAACTCTGAGTTTCTTCAACATCTGACAACGTCAGGTCAGGCAGTGTTGTAAACACTGGTATGGGAACGTCTCCTTGCTGACCCCAAATCAGGATATTCCCATTTGACTTTCTTGTATCGATTGAAACTTTTCACATTCACCATATAGAAATAACAATCGTCACACCGAAGTTTAAACTTTTCCTTTACCTATTTTTTCACTATGGTAACAGCCTACACAGGTTTTGCAAACCAAGACTTGTCTTGTTCTCCAAGCGCCACTTCAAAATAAACAAGATAGGTTTGTTTTGTAAATTTGTGATGTTTATTCTTAGTTTTTGCAAAGAGTATGAGCCACTAATATAACAAAATACATTGGGATTGTTTAAGCAGTATCTTCGTGAAGAACATGTTTATCTGGAAAAAAATAACAAAATAAAGATCACAATATTGTAAGACCCGCGTCAGGAAACATTTGTCCTGTTTCCTGACGAACCTTACCTAACCTAACCTAACCTAACCTAACCTAACCTAACCTAACCACAATATTGTTACGGGGTCGTTGTTGATACATCTCCTTCCGTTTAATATTATATAAAATTCAAATCCTTATTAAAATTATCTGTATATACAAATCGTCACTTCATATACCTGTACATACACGTGTTATGGCTAAGTTCCCTTTTAATTGAAGGTAGGTATCTAGTAGCTCACTAACTAGAGATAATTTGAAAAACCTACTGACATTCGAATTCCGCAAAACCAAAATACCTTAAATACCTACAAATATATTTAGCAAAAAAAATTTTTTTCTGGACGAGCTACTCTTTATTTCTACAAGTATATGAAACTACTTATACAGTCCTAGCTGACATCAGTGACATACTATATAGAAAGCCCCTGGTTATGCAGAGCATTTCTGGAAAATTAGGTTAGTTTTGTCCCCAGGATGCGATCCACACCAGTCGGCTAACACCCAGGTACCTGTTAGCTTTTAGGTGAACAGGGACAACATGTATCTTAAGGAAATACTTCCAATGTTTCCACCCGTACCAGGGATCGAACTACCGACTCCAATGTGTGAGCTACCAGTCGAGTTACGGAACACGCTATAGAGTTTGTTGACAGAAAAATTGTTGATAGAGCATCAGCGATGCTCCTTGGTACCAGTCATAATTGATGGTGCAACCAGACTTCGGTAACAGTAAGAGGTTATATTGCACCAGCTTATGGCACAAGTAGGAGAAGATGATGTACTTACCATTTGGCAATTTGAGTTAACGATGCACTCTTCGCTAGGCAGTAAGAATTCATGATTCATCCTACGTTTGGCAGTATTATTTGATGGACACTAAGTCTTTGTGGCAGGCTCACTTACTGAGTGTCCTGGGTTCGATCTCTGGCATGGGCAGAAATGTTGGGCTTGTTTCCTTACACCTGCTGTCCTTGTTCACCTAGCAGTAAGTAGGTACCAGGGTGTTAGTCGACTGCTGTAGGTCTCGTCCTCGTCCTTAGAAAGTTCCGGGTTGTGAAATGAGCTGAGGTAGGATAACTGCTCCTGGCCAGTAAAATTGATTTATGTATAAAAAAGTTTATAACGCTCCCAATTAAGATATTAAGACAAGAGCAAATATTCATGCAGGCAACTCAGTGTCTTCCTGGCTTATTTTATTTATGTGAAAGTGCTATAACCATAAGTCCTTCCCCTCATTCAAGGTTCCTTGATGTTGGTGATGGGTTCTTGATCTAGGGAATTAGGTCTGTGCTACGATTCCCTGAATAAGGCCTGAATGTATTCCATCCCTACCACCCCTCCACAGGCGTTGTATAATGCCTACGGGTTTAGCGCCCCCAAATAATAATAATATACCCATAAGAGCATAGGGAGGTAATCAGGCTAGATCGAGGAAAGAGGACTGATAAAGGCCTTGGCTTAATAGACCTCCAGCATTACAGAAGCCTCAAGGACTTCTTGCCATAACATCAGCCACTTCAGACATAATAGCACTCACAGAAACAATACTCACCAGGATAACAGATGAAATCTTTCGATCTGTATATCAGATCCTGAGGAAAGATAGAGGGAACAGAGGAGGAGGAGGAGTTGCACTGTTCATAAAAAACCGGTGGGGATTTGAGGAAATAGAAGGAATGGACAGAATGGACGAAAGGGACTACATAGTTGGAACAATTCAGTCTGGGGGCCCTAAGGTGGTAATTGCAATGATGTACAACCCACCACAGAACCGCAGGAGGCCAAGAGAAGAATATGAAGAGAGCAACAGAACAATGGTGGACACATTAGTTAAGGTGGCCAGAAGAGCTCTCACAGGTAGAGCAAAGTTACTAGTTATGGGTGATTTCAATCACAAGGAGACTGACTGTGAAAACCTAAAGGCACATGGAGGTCCCAAAACATGGAGAGCCAAAATGATGGATGTGGTTCTGGAAAACCTCATTTATCAACATGTTAGGGACACTACCAGAGAGAGTGAGGTAAGGATGAACCAGCAAGACTGGACCTAGTATTCACCTTGAGTAGCTCAGACATTAAGGATATCACATATTAAAGGCCCCACTGGGCTAGTGATCACGAAATTCTGAGCTTTGAATACAGAGTTGAATTACAAGTGGAGAAGGTACCAGGAATTGGATGCGAGAAGCCAAACTATATAAAAGGAGTAGCACACAGGCATGAGGAACTTTTCTGCAAGACGTTCAGTGGGAAAGAGAATTGGAAGGAAAATCAATAAACGAAATGATGAGCTATGTGACAACAAAATGCAAGGATGCAGAGGAGGCGTTTGCTCACAAGGGCATCAGAAATAAATGGAAGACCAGAACGAGCTCTTAGTTCACCCAAAATGGTAAGGAGGCAAGAACTAAGTGCGCTAGAGAATGAAAACCGTACAGAACTCAAATGACCCAGGAACATAAAGAGACCAGTTGAAGAGCCAGAAACAAATATGCACAGAGGGAGGCCAAGCGACGATATGAAAATAACATTGCATCGAAAGACAATTCTGACCCTAAGTTGTTGTATAGACACATCGGGAGGAAAACAACAGTCAAGGACCAGGTAATGAGGCTGAAGGAGGAAGGTGGGGAGTTCACATGAAACGACCAAGACGACAGGAGCTCAACATGAGATTTAAAGAAGTATTCAGAGTCGAGACAGGAAAGACTCAAGGAAGTCAGAATAGGGGGGTACACCAACCAGATTGTATTGGATGAATTGCATACAACCGAGGAGGAGATGAAGAAGCTGCTATGTGAAGCTGATACCTCAAAGGCTGTGGGACCGGACATCTTTCTGTGGGACCTTATAGAGGGAGCAGAGATACTGTGTGTGACACTAGCAAAAATCTTCGACACTTTCATTGAAACTGGACAACTATCATAGGTATGAAAGATGATAAATGTCGTCCCAGTTTATAAGAATGGAGACAGACACGAGGCATTATACATCAGACAAGTGCCACTGACGTGTATAGTATGCAAAGTCATGGAGAAGATTATCAGGAGGAGAGTGGTCGAGCACCTAGAAAAGAACAAGCACATAAACGACAACCAGCACGGTTCCAGGGAAGGGAAATCCTGTGTCACAGACTAACTGGAGTTTTATGACATGGTAAGAGAAGTAAGACACTAGAGAGACAGGTGGGTAGATTTAATTTTGTTGGACTGCAAAAAGGCCTTCGACACAGTTTCTCACAAGAGGTTAGTAAAAAAGCTAGAGGATCAGGCACACATAACAGGAATGGAACTGCAATGGATCAGAGAACATCTGACAAGAAGGCAACAACTATTCATGGTATGTGACGAGGTGTCAGAGTGGGCGCCTGTGACGAGCGGGTTTCCACAGTGGTCAGTCCTAGGACCAGTGCTGTTTTTGGTATATGTGAATGATATGATGGAATGGATAGATTCAGAAGTGTCTCTGTCTGTAGATGATGTGAAGTCAATGAGGTGAATCAAATCTGATGAGAATCAGGCAGGACTACAAAGAGACTTTGATGGGCTGCAATCCTGGTCCGGCAACTGGCCCCTCGAATTTAATCCCGCTAAATGCAAAGTCATAAAGATCGGGGAAGGGCAAAGAAGATCGCAGACAGACTATAGGCTAGGTGGCCAAAGACTGCAAACCTAATGCAAGGATATGGTCTTGGGGTGAGTATAATACCTAGCACATCTCCAGAGGAGCACATCAACCGCATAACTGCAGCGGCATATGGGCACCTGGCAAACCTGAGAATAACGTTCCAATCCTTCAGTAAGGAATCGTTTGAGACTCTGTACACCGTATACTTCAGGCCAATATTGAGGTATGCAGCACCAGTTTGGAACCCACACCTGGTCAAGTACGTTAAGAAATTAGAGAAAGTGCAAAGGTTTCCAACAAGACTAGTCCCATAGCTAAGGGGAATGTCCTACGAAAAAAGGTTAACGGAAATCGGCCTGACGACTCTAGAGGACAGGAGGGTTAGGGAAGACATGATAACGACATATAAAATACTGCGAGGAATTGACAAGGTGGACAGAGACAGCATGTTCTAGAGATGGGACACAGAAACGAAGTGTCACAATTAGAAACTGATGACTCAGATGAGTCAAAGGGATGTTAGGAAGTATTTCTTCAGCCATAGAGTAGTCAGGCAGTTGAATAGTCTGGACTGTGATGTAGTGGAGGCGGGAACCATATATAGTTTTAAGACGAAGTTTGATAAATCTCATGTAGCAGGGAGAGAGAGGACCTAGTAGCTATCAGTGAAGAGGCGGGGGCAGAGCTATGACTCAACCCCTACAGCCAGTACGGTTTCAGGGAAGGCAAATCCTGTATCACAAACATACTGGAACATAATGTATCACAAACATAATGGAAGTAAGACACGAAAGAGAGGGGTAGGTAGATTGCATTTTCTTGGACTGCAAGAAGGCAATCGACACAGTTCCTCACAAGAAATTAGAGCAAAAGTTAGAGGACCAGGCGCATATAACAGGAAGGGCACTGCAATGGATCACAGAATACCTGGCAGGGAGGCAACAACGAGTCATGGTACGTGACGAGGTATCAGAGTGACGAGTGGGGTTCCACAGGGGTCAGTCCTAGGACCAGTGCTATTTGTGGTATATGTGAATGACATGATGAAAGGGATAGACTCAGAAGTCTCCCTGTTTGCAGATGATGTGAAGTTAAAGAGAAGAATTAAATCGGATGAGAATCAGGCAAGACTACAAAGAGACCTGGACCAGATGGAAGCTTGGTTCAGCAACTGGCCCCGCCAAATGCAAAGTCATGAAGTTCGGGAAAGGGCAAAGAATACTGCAGACAAAGTAAACCTTACTCAAGGAAAAGGATCTTGGGGTGAGTACAATATCGAACACATCTCCTGAAGTGCACATCAACCACATAACTGCTGCAGCATATGGGTGCCTGGCAAACCTGAAAATAGCTTTCTGATACCTCAGTAAGGAATCGTTCAAGACTCTTTACACCGTGTACGTCAGGCCCGTACTGGAGTATGCAGCACCAATTTGGAACCCACACCTGGTGAAGCACGTCGAAAATTAGAGAAAGTGCAAAAGTTTGCAAGAAGGCTAGTTCCAAAGCTAAGGGAAATGTCCTACGAAGAAAGGTTAAAGGAAATCGACCTGATGACACTGGAGAACAGGAAGGTTAGGGGAGACATAATAACGATATTCAAATTACTACAAGGAATTGACAAGGTAAACAGAGACAGGATGTTCCAGAGGTGGGACACAGAAACAAAGGGTCACAGTTAGAAGTTGAAGTTTCAGATGAGTCAACGAGATGTTTGAAAGTATTTCTTTAGTCAAAGAGTTGTCAGAAGTGGAATAGTCTGGCAAGAGATGTAGTGGAGGCAGGAACCATACATAGTTTTAAGACGGGGTATGACGAAGCTCATGGAGCAGGAAGAAAGAGGACCTAGTAACGATCAGTGAGGAGGAGGGACCAGGACCTATGTCTCGACTCCTGCAACCACAAATAGGTGAGTACACATATACACTATCCACAGCTAGTAACTAACACAACAGGCCAAACTACCTTATTTAATATTTAATCTTACTGTATTATTTAATACTCACTGTGACACGCAGTTCCGTATGTATTGAACTTAGTCATCAATATATTAAAAGTATGTTATTTTTGTATCCTCCCATCCCTGACGTATAAATATATTAATATACATTTATTATTAAAACATCAATCGTGTCCCACCAAGGCAGTGTGACCCAAAATGAAGTAACACTTTCATATTCACTCATTCCATCACCATCTTGTCAATGAAGCACCGATAATACAGTCCAAAATTGTAACTGTCCCCACCCTACCTTAAGAGTGTAAACACTGTACGTACTTCCCATCTCGAGGGCTCAATTCCGGCTAACCGGTTTTCCTGAATCCCTTCATGTTACTTTGCTCAAATTCCAACAGCACGTCAAGTCATAAAAGCCTCTTGCCTCCCCTTCAACCTCACACCCTCGCAGGAAGTCTTGGCCTCTCGCATATAAAACCTTAATCGCCTTCCTTCGAACTTTTTCTAGGATAACCCCTACCTCACCTGCCCTCCGCTACTGATTTATACGGCCTCCAAATCATCTTATTTTTTCTATCCTCTCTATAAGAACATAAGAACATAAGAAAGGAGGAACACTGCAGGAGGCCTGTTGGCCCATACTAGGCAGGTCCTTTACATTTCATCCCACTAACAAAACATTTGCCCAACCCAATTTTCAATGCCACCCAAGAAATAAGCTCTGATGTGAAAGTCCCACTCAAATCCAACCCCTCCCACTCATGTACTTATCCAACCTAAATTTGAAACTACCCAAAGTCCCAGCCTCAACAACCCAACTAGGTAGACTGTTCCACTCATCAACTACCCTATTTCCAAACCAATACTTTCCTATGTCCTTTCTAAATCTAAACTTATCTAATTTAAATCCATTACTGCGGGTTCTCTCTTGGAGAGACATCCTCAAGACCTTATTAATATCCCCTTTATTAATACCTATCTTCCACTTATGCACTTCGATCAGGTCTCCCCTCATTCTTCGTCTAACAAGTGAATGTAACTTAAGAGTCTTCAGTCTTTCTTCATAAGGAAGATTTATAATGCTATGTATTAATTTAGTCATCCTACGCTGGATGTTTTCTAACGAATTTATGTCCATTCTGTAATATGGAGACCAGAACTGAGCTGCATAATCTAGGTGAGGCCTTACTAATGATGTATAAAGCCGCAGTATGACCTCTGGACTTCTGTTGCTTACACTTCTTGATATAAATCCCAGTAATCTATTTGCCTTATTACGTACGCTTAGGCATTGCTGTCTTTGTTTAAGGTTGCTGCTCACCATAACCCCCAAGTCCTTTTCGCAATCTGTATGGCTAAGTTCTACATCATTTAACTTATAAGTACTAGGGTTATGGGCACTCCCAAGCTTCAGAACCTTGCATTTATCTACATTGAACTGCATCTGCCACTTTTCTGACCAAGAATAGAGTTTGTTTAAATCCTCCTGAAGTTCCATGACATCTACGTTTGAATCAATTATCCTACCTATCTTTGTGTCATCGGCGAATTTGCTCATATCACTAGTAATTCCCTCATCAAGATCATTGATATAGATTATAAACAACAACGGGCCCAAGACTGATCCCTGTGGAACGCCACTTGTTACAGATCCCCACTCGGATTTAACCCCATTGATGGACACTCTCTGCTTCCTGTCAGTGAGCCATTTTTTTTTTTTTTTTTTTTTTTTTTTTTTTTTTTTTTTTTTTTTTTTACACAGGGTTTGACAAGGTTAAGGATCCCTAGCTTTATTGACATGAACCTATCCACGAGAGCACTTTTCCCCCAATGCCATGAGCTGCCACTTTCTTTAACAGTCTATGGTGCGGAACTCTATCAAAAGCCTTACTAAAATCTAAGTAAATAATATCAAATTCTTTATCGTTGTCAACAGCCTCAAAAGCTTTACTGAAGAAAGTTAATAAATTAGTTAGACAAGACCGGCCTCTTGTGAATCCATGCTGAGTATCATTAATCAAGCTATGCTTATCGAGATGGCTTCTTATAATCTCAGCTATAATTGACTCTAGTAATTTGCCTACAATTGAGGTCAGGCTTATTGGGCGGTAATTTGACGGTAACGATTTGTCCCCTGTTTTAAAAATAGGAATTACATTAGCCATCTTCCATATATCAGACACTACACCTGTTTGAAGAGATAAATTAAAAATATTAGTTAATGGTTCACAGAGTTCCGTTTTGCATTCCTTAAGAACCCTTGAAAAAACCTCATCAGGACCCGGCGACTTATTTTGCTTCAGTCTGTCTATCTGCTTCACAACCATTTCACTAGTGACTGTGATGTTACATAATTTATCTTCTTCTAGCCCACTATAAAAATTAATTACTGGAATATTGTTAGTGTCTTCCTGTGTAAAAACTGAGAGAAAATAATTATTTAAAATCAAGCACATTTCATTCTCTTTGTCAGTAAGGTGCCCATAGTTATTTTTAAGGGGACCTATCTTATCTCTAACTTTTGTTCTATAGACCTGGAAAAATCTTTTTGGGTTAGTTTTAGAATCCCGAGCAACTTTAATTTCATAGTCCCTTTTAGCTTTTCTTATCCCCTTTTTAATGTCCCTCTTAATGTCAATATACTGATTCATAAGATGACCCTCACCTCTTTTGATACGCCTATAAATTCCTTTCTTATGCCCTAGTAGATATTTGAGCCTATTATTCATCCATTTTGGGTCATTTCTATTTGATCTAATTTCTTTATATGGGATAAACGTTCTTTGAGCAGCATGTATAGTGTTCAGAAAACTGTCATGTTGATAGCTCACTTCGTTACCCCAGTCAACAGATGATAAGTGTTCTCTAAGCCCATCGTAATCTGCTAAGCGAAAATCTGGGACTGTTACTGAGTTATCGCTACTATCGCACTTCCATTCAATGCTAAATGTAATTGATTTGTGGTCGCTAGCACCCAGTTCCTCTGAAATTTCTAAATTATTAACAAGGGATTCATTGTTTGCCATAACTAAGTCAAGCAGGTTATTTCCCCTTGTAGGTTCTGTCACAAACTGCTTCAAAAAACAATTCTGAAATACTTCTAAGAAGTCGTATGATTCTAAATTCTCAGTCAAGAAATTCCAATCAATATGAACCAAGTTAAAGTCTCCTAGAATTACTACATTATCGTGTCTTGTGGCCTTAACAATTTCCTCCCATAGTAGTCTCCCTTGGTCCCTATCTAAGTTTGGGGGACGGTATATCACTCCTAAAATCAGTTTTTCATGCCCCTCTGAAAATTCTATCCAAACAGACTCTGTATGTGTTACTTCAGACTTAATACCCGTTTTTATGCAACAGTTCAAGCGATCTCGGACATACAATGCCACCCCACCCCCCTTCCCGATACTTCTATCTACTTGGAACAATTTAAAACCCTGAATATGACATTCCGCAGGCATGTCCCGACTTTTTGAATTAAACCACGTCTCAGTTAAGGCGAATACATCAATGTTACCTGCACTAGCAACTAATCTCAACTCGTCCATCTTATTCCTAGCACTACGGCAATTAGCAAAATAAACATTGAAAGACTCTCCTTTCTCTTTACGCTTCCTGCTCATTTCTGTTTTTCTACTAAACCTATTACTGTCCTTATCACCCAAAGTCCCTGGCTTTTCAATATCTACTTCGTTCTGCTTATTACTAGTTCCCCTAGAACTCGCAATATTACTACACTGGGACTTCACTGTTTTCCTGCCAAAACCCATACCACTAACTATTCCTAGTTTAAAGTCCTAACTGCTCCCTCCACTGCAGTTGCCAGTGCTACCACCCCAGACCTAGATAAGTGAACCCCATCCCTGGCATACATGTCATCTCTGCCATAGAAGAGGTCCCAGTTGTCAATGAATGTTACCGCATTTTCCTTACAGTATTTGTCCTTCCAGCAATTGACACCAATTGCCCTGGACAACCATTCATTTCCAACTCCTCTCCTTGGCAAAATACCACATATGACAGGGTTCCCACCCTTACTCCTAATTATTTCTATTGCTGACCTATACCTGCTAATCAGGTCTTTACTCCTACGTCTGCCGACATCGTTGCCTCCAGCACTGAGACAGATAATAGGTTTGTTCCCATTACCTCTCATGATGTCATCCAGACGGCTAACAATATCCTCCATCCCAGCACCAGGAAAGCAAACTCTCTGTCTCCTACTCCTGTCCTTCAAGCAGAACGCCCTATCCATATACCTAACTTGGCTATCCCCAACAACTACAGTATTCTTACCTTCCTTGGTGTCGTTCGTCGTGATGTTCCCAGTAGTCGACTCACATTCGTCGGGTAGCACTGAGAATGTATTAGATGTTTCCACAACAGTTTCCACGGCAGTCTCTTTCTTCTTCATCGTTTCTACCTTTCCATTCGTCTTCTTGATCGTCAACTTCGTTCCCTGCTGTCCAGCCACTGACCAGTTTCCCTTCTTGACCTGAGGACTCAAAACAGGAGGACTACTACGAATCTTCTTGTTTTCCTCGGTCAGTCGCCGAATCTCCATCTTCGCCATCCTCAATTCTTCCTTAAGCTGTTGGTAAAGTTGCTCGATGGAGGGCATCTTGCTTCAATTCGTAGAGAGCGCGCAAACAGGTCTTCACAGAGCTAAGTACACGTCACCACTGTGCAAAAGCCAACTCAATCAGGAGCTACTGCGCAGCACGTCAGCACGGCCCAATAGCGATGCGAACACACTTCAACAACCCATCCCCCGCCCTTCAGCCTCCTATATCCACAAACCTCTGCTTAACACTTCTACATTGAATTCTTAAATCTACCCCATACCTCTTCATCCTCATTACCTATGCACTTACTAGCCTATCTTTCTACCAATAATTGTTTATCTTACCCTAACTGCCTCAGCCTTTAGTTTATAAACTTTCACTTCTCTTTTACTCGATGTCGTTCTCCTTGTATGCCATCTATCCTTTACTCTCACTGTAGCCACAAGTAAAAGAATATGATGTCTGCTGCTCCTCTTTAAAGTGCACATCCAGAAATCAACCCATCAGCCTCTTATCCACAAATACATAGCCTAACAGACCACTACTACTTATGCCTTATGTTATGTCTCGTATATTTATTTATCAACTTTTTCTTAAAATATGTATTTCCTATTACCCAACCTCTTTTTATTCAAAGTTCAGTCAAAGGCTCCCTCAGCAATGTCAGTTTCCCCTGGTACCCTAGACTTAATAATCGCGCCCTCTACAACCTTTTCTTCCATTATGCATTCAGGTCCCCCACCACAATTATTCTCTCACTTGGTTCAAAACTCCCTAAGCACCCACTTAACATCTCCCATAACCTCTCTCTCCTCTACACTCCTCTCTTCTCCAGCTGCTTAACCACTTATTATAACCCACGTTTCGCAAGCGATCCTTCTTTTAATCCACAGAATCCTTGAATATATACATTTATATTCCCTCTTCTCCTGCCATAACTGATCTTTCAACATTATTGCTACCCCTTTCTTAGCTCGAGCTCTCTTATATACACCTGATATAATCCAATTGTTTCTACCCACTGAAACTTTGTTTCGCTTAGAGCTAGAACATCCAGCTTCTTTCCATTCATAACATTTGCAATCATTTCTTCCTTACCATCTGCACTACATCCACGTACATAAAAAAATTTCTTATTATTATTACTTGAAGGCCAATACCACCGTTAAGTTATTTTTTATTGATTGTGATTGACGTTTCGCACCACATTCATTACATCTTCAGATTATGCCAATTAGAAAAAGAATATACCACAAAGAATAAAACACAATAACAATAGCTGATATAATCACTGAACAAACTATTTGAATATTAAAGCACATTGGCTCAATACACCTGAAACCTACGGAATAGGAACGATCTACAAACGTAGACTGAAAGTTTAACTCTGGAGTGGCAAGTCAGTTTAAAGTTTCTCAAGGAGAATTAGAGAAAACGGCCTAGTTACAGCGTAATCTTAACAACTCTACAGGACAATAAATAAATGATTCGAGTTATTATTTCAAGTACAACCTAATAAAACTGACAACACAACCTGAGAACTCTAGACACTCTGGAAATTACGCTTCTCGTAGTGCTAGATTCCTAGAGATTTGTAAGCCGCGTCTCTTTTATAAGGAGGTCGCTGTCTGATTACGAAATTTGACCCCGAAATGATCAACGGAAACAGTGTCGGAATGTTTCCTGGTGGCACAGTATGATATGAAGGTTTGATAATAAGGTGTTTAATCCGGTTTGATATACCTTAAAGTTCATAATTCCTAGAAATCAAACGCCAGTTTGTTTTTCATATATATGGGGATTTACGGCACTTATGTACATTTGTAAACGATGCAGACTCAGGGTTAATAGGAATCTAGTTTAAGAAATTATAATGACACAATTGCAAACAAATCAAGGTACGGGCGGGGATTGAACCCATGGTGAGTGAGTCGTATAACTCGATACCGACGTTAGCCACTGGGCCAGATGGCTACAATAAAATTAAACCATACCAAGGGTGGGGTTTGAACCCGCGATCACAGAGTCACAAAACTCCAGACCGTCGCTTTTGCTTGCAATCGTGTCATTACGATTTCGTAAGTCATGTTACAATAAGATTCGTCCAACTAGGTATATTTGTACACATTAGGAAGGTTAGCACAAACCCCACTGTGACAACATATGCAAGATTTTACAGATGAATCTCCCGCCAGCGTGGCAGTGACGAACTTTAGCTCAAGTTCCCTCAAAGCCGTCATTATGACTTAAGAAATCGTAATGACACGATGGCAAACAAACCACCGCTGAACCCACTAACGCATCGGTCTGGATTTTTACGACTCATACACCGTGGGTTCTATCCCCGCCCGTACCATGGTTAGGAATCTGATCTTCGTCCTGATAAATTTTTAATCGCGTTTTATTATTTGACCATTGTTCTAGTATTAATTTGGGTATAAAATTCAAGAAACATTTCGAACATCTGTTCCATAACTTGAATGACATGTTTCCTCAATAAGCAATTGGAAAATAAATTATTTTCTGAGCTTCATCATCAACAACCCCAACAAATGTGTCTTTCTCTCTCCTGTGACATTTTTCAGTTTTAATTGTTAATGTTTGCAAAGCAATCAAACTCTCAACTTGGACGCTGAAATAACACAGGGGAAGGAAAGGAGTAAGGAGAAAGAATAAAGAGAAAGAAAAACAAGGAATGGGAGATGGAGAAGAGGAAACTGGAGAGTATAAGAGAAAGGTGAGGAGGAAATGTGAAAGGAAAAGGAAATAAAGAAGAGGAAGAAAAAGGAGACTAAGAGAAATAGAAGAAAGAAATAAGAAGAATGAAGCAGAATTCATACACAAATAACCCGCACATAAAAGAGAGAAGCTTACGACGACGTTTCGGTCCGACTTGGACCATTGACAAAGTCACACAGTGTGACTTTGTCAATGGTCCAAGTCGGACCGAAACGTCGTCGTAAGCTCCTCTCTTTTATGTGCGGGTTATTTGTGTATCGTTCCAGTCACGGTATTGTGCCTTTTTTGTTATTTAAGCAGAATTCAGTTTGGAGAACTAAAGATCACATTGATCATCACTCTTAACTATAAAACTAAAAGCAAAATATACACAAAAATTCAGGGTGGTTACAAGTTTTAAAAATAAAAGCTACTGGTGTGAATAATACATAATAGACAAATATTATCACAAGTTTAAATAAGCAGCTTCAGTTAAAAACTCCATTAAATGTTCAGTGTCACAAAACTATTTTTAAAAAGTTTTTCAAATCCCAAAAGGCACCCTGGTAATTATAAAAGGCATAATACAAGAAAAAAAATCAGACTGTGTTCTACAGTCAACAGAAAATCAGAAGCCATATGATGAAGGTGACTAGCGTCTGTAAACACGTATGTGATGTGTGAGCCCAATCCACAATAGTCTCAAAGAAATGATTCCTATTGAAGAAGGCGGGTCAAATACTCATCTCCAGATGATCCTCTTTTAAATTGTTGCTCCTCTGTAGGGAGCACCTAGTCTCAGATTCCCAAGGACATGCATATGTATGTAACTCATGAAGTCACCGCAAAGCTGAGTCTACTATTGAGCAAGCTTGAAACAGCAGCTGTCGCGTCGGCATGCGAACTTCTATTATCCAGGACCTTGATATGGCTTAAGCAACAACGAAATTGAATGCTCATATACCCGGTGTGGCAAAAGGAAGGAGGAAAATATGGGGATGAATAAGGATTAATATTGAGAAATAGTGGTGCTAGGAAGTAATTGGAAAGTGGCAGAGGAGAGGAGTGGGAAGGAGGAATGTGAGGTGAGTGGGCAAGAGGTAGTTAATTAAGAATGGGAGTGGGCAAGAGGTAGCTAATTAAGAATGGGAGTGGGCAAGAGGGAAGTGAGGAGCAGGTAGATGAAGACCATGTTTTGGAACGTGAAAATGTGCTGCCACAGTTGGGATAACAAGGTTCAATTGAAGATATTTCGGCATTTCACACACTGCGGAATTGCTGGAGTGTGAGCAGCAGCTGCTGAATATGCCTTCGTGAAGTCAGAAACATATTAAGCAATAGCATTACTCACAACAGTATATAGTTAGCAGAATAGGTAGGAGTCTCACACGTAAGTGAGATGGAATCATTACATTTCTCACTAAGTTTTTGAATAATAATTAAGAATTCAAGGTATATAATACCTACATATATTTTAACACCTTACGTAGTCCTCACCAAAGCAGTCTTTCCATGTGCTACATTGTGATCCCTATACTGCAAGCTTGCCATGAGGCAAACTTGCAGTATATGGATGATGAATGAATAAAGAGTATTTCCTATGATTAAAGAATATATCATGTGAATTTCTTCCCTAAATTCTGTTTACTGAATAACAAAAAAAAGGCACAATACCGTGACTGGAACGATACACAAATAACCCGCA
The DNA here is from genome assembly GCF_038502225.1 of Cherax quadricarinatus. Lineage (NCBI taxonomy): Eukaryota > Metazoa > Arthropoda > Malacostraca > Decapoda > Parastacidae > Cherax > Cherax quadricarinatus. The sequence goes on from NC_091310.1 coordinate 13,831,736, forward strand.
CACAGAAGAGAGGAGCTTGCGAAGATGTTTCGGCCCTACTTGGACCATTTATAAAGTCATACTAACGAAAAGGAGAGAAGGAAGGCCCCTAGCTCCCATGCAGTGCTCCTCTTCCTTTGTATTTGACTGGCTCCACCTCCTCCATACTACCTTCCCCACCACTACCTTCTACCTCCATTGCTACCACTACCACCTCCTTGCCTATATATACTCCTTCCTCTCCTTTTCGTTAGTGTGACTTTGTAAATGGTCCAAGTCCGACCGAAACGTCGTCGTAAGCTCCTCTCTTCTATTTGTGGGTTATTTGTGTATCAGTTTGCTGAACAGGATAAGCAATATATTGTTTGCCTGATAAGAGCAAATTCCTGATCTTTCAATTCATGTTTACCTGGAGTACATCGTAAAATAGTTCATTGCGAGCACTAAGGATGGTAACAATAAATAGTACAAGCTTGTTGGTTTATTTAAGCTTCCCTGTTCTGTGACGTCACAACACTTAATCCATTCCACCACTAACTTCGTTTTTATTCCCGGCCACATCAAGTGTTTAGAGACCTTATTGAAAGTTAGTTTTCATGTTTCCAAGTCGAATCATGAGAAAACTACAATACTTGCTCCCTGAAAGTTTGTGGTCGTATTATCCTATGACAGTTAGACCTAGGGAAGCCATGTGGATTTAGTTTTATACATGAGTATACCATCATTAACATAACAGTTATATGAATTAGTAGAATCATCCTTACTCAGAGCAGCTGCTATGCTTCTCAGAAAGGTAACATCACTAGATTATTCCTTATAGAAAGTCATACTTAGTGTATAGTATCAAATCTCTCTTAGTGTAGAAATGACTTTACCGGGTACGTCAGTAAACAGCAACCAAATGCCTAAATTATCATTGTTATTGAGCTAAGCTGATACAAACCAGGGCGTGAACGGTTCGATTATACACTACTCTGTTCACCAGTACTACGTAAAATTGCTAAAAGTTCTTTAATGTCATTGCAGAACTCATAAAATTGTTACCGACGAGTAACTGAGACACTTAGGCAACATATGGGAATCTTTACTGAAGAAACGTTTCGCCACAGAGTGGCTTCATCAGTCTAATGCAAAGTAGGAATGGGTAAGGAGAGGAGTTTGAGGTAATCAGTCCCTCAACCTGGAATCGATGTGTTCAGTCCATCAATCTGTGTGTGTTTCTTCAATAAAGATTCCCATATATTGCATTAGTGTCTCAGTTCTTCAACTTGTCGGTTTTCAAAACCATTCGTCATACCGACGAGCAACTGATGACCCTTGATAAGAAACTCTTGGGACAACCCTACAGTTATATCACCTGTATAATACTAGCTCTCTAAATATGAAGAAGTACTTTCGTGATGTGACCTTAATATTATATAGGAGTCCATTTTTAGACGAACTCTCATGAAGAAATAATCAGTTAATCTTTAGCAGACAGGCCTACAGGCCTACCTTAGAAGGGTCATAGAAAGGACTCACTGTCTTTTCAATTAATTCTGCTTGCAGGAAATTCTGTAATTGTCATCCTTTTTGTTTCCCATTTGGAGTTTGATCAACAGAGAAAACTGTGGCTGCATAGCCAAGATGATGGTTAAGATCTAGAACAGTCTGTCCCTAACGCTGCTTTTCAAGTAGACTTCGATTTCTGTCTCCCTGTCGCTTGTATCACTGAGTTTTTTTATTTCTTTTGTTTCTACAGTAGAAACAGTACAATGTTTTTGGAAGTAGATTTAGAGGAACTACATTTCTTCTTTATGCTCACTCAAGGTATTATCAGTTGATGGTGTTGATGCTGACTGTCTACAACACAATTGTCCTCAAAGGTTTAAGTTATACCACGAATTAAGGAAAGATCCTAGACTTCACCTTACGAAATAAAGTAAATACTATTGTAATTATGGACAGGGTAGTTTATAGGGAAAAAATGAACATGTTATTAGGAGACGAGGGAACTTAAGTACCTCTTAAAAGAAATGTAATCAAGTGATCCAGCCACTATGTGCAACACCGAATACCTATCAGCTGCCTCTCCTCGCTATAAGACATTGGAGAAAGAAGGACCACAGGAAATGCTATATATCTCTAGGTAGACACTTATAAAAATCCTCACAAAGTATCATTTCGAAGTAAGAATAAAGACTGCCAAGCACGCTTTTAGCCGTTCATCACCTGATAAAAGCTGTCTGCTCCGTTCCAGTAAAGTTATTTTATGTTTGTCCAAGTTGGAGACTCATTTTACTAGTCACGTTGATATATTTCTGGAATTAGTTCATAAACCCTCCGAACTGTGCTTTAACGTATTCATAGTCATCAAAGTACGCTTTTGAGAGTGAAGCAGTATCCAGCTGTGCCTTTCATGTCAATGGAGAGTGCACTAAGGCAGTCCAGTATTTCCTTCGCCAGACAGACATAAGACCATAAGCTTGCTTTTCAAATACCACGAAAAAATAACTTCAAACTTTCTTCAGTATACACAGTCACTAAAGAGGCGGTGTTATTTGTGTTATGGACCTGAATCCAGGAAGAGTTTATAACATATCAGTTGAATGGGTAGGATGGTGAAGAATGTCACTAGCAGTTTTAACCTATTTTCTCTGCCATATTTCTTCCCTGTTATTCTCTTTGTAAACTCTTTGAAGCTACCAACCGCTAGTTCTTCACAATTTCTAGTTGTAAATGAGTTAATTGCTCTTCTCTGCCCATATTTCCAGAATTTTGTAACACAACCAATTTCAACAGATTAACCAGAGACAGAGTGAGAATCGTATTAAGCAGACAAACTCTGCAAATACGTAAGTGTCAAAGTTTTTACTTTATCAATGTAACGAGTATGACGAGAACCCGAAAATATGACTAAAACTCCCAGGGTGAACTGTCTCCCTTCGGTCACCCATATTATTTACCTGATCTGTGTCGGATATCGTAAATTAACATACATAAAAGATCTTACATGAAAAATCATGGCATATATTAAATGTTAAATGAAGTTTCACTTGCTCTAAGCAAGGACTTCTTTAGAATATAACCCATAAGTTCTAATGCTCACCCATGACTCCTTCCGGACATATGTTCCCGCATTACATGCCGCTTATCATATGCCCTCCATGGCTTGTTACTAGGAGCTGCTGACGTTTTGTGATGTCGAAGAAAGTAGAAACTTGTAAACATAATCAGGCTACAGCAGTGTAACATTAAAATATAACATCTTTCTTCAAACTGCTTTACATTTAAAGATATTTTGGCAAAAAGTGATAAAGATTTAATAATCTCACATAGCTTAAAAACTAATAAATTCGAAGAAACATGAAAACATTATATATATATATATATATTTTTTTAATATCTTAATGAAATTGATCTGGAATCTAAAATAGAGATAAAAGACATTGATACTGCATTCAATGAAAACATTTCTTCCATACATAGTGAAAGCAATGATTGTACATGCAATCTGCAATAATCACAAACACGTGACCAAGACAAGGGAGTAAAAAGCAATTAGAATGTACTGTAGAAACGCGTGATTTTGAAAAGGGTTATACCTTCAACCATCCCTGTACTTTGATGGGAACACTCAATAAAATCCTTAACGAATTAGAGCCTAACGAGCCTTGTACACAGAAGGGAAAATTAAATACAGTGTGGTATGTCTTCCACACTGACAGTTACGGAGACACTCAGGACACTGTTCACCGCTACTGTTTTCCACAAAACACTGAAAAACAGTAAGCTAAAGTTCCTAAGTAATGTAAATAACTCTACATACCGATAAATACAGAATGATATCCAGACATGTACGATACTTAACTAAAATGGAGTCAAGCTTCCAGACTGATGCAAGAATTCTTCCTGTGTCCAGGAAAGGAAAGAGTTCACAAAGGCGCCTCTTCTCACATCTGTCTGTCTCTCTCTCTCTCTCTCTCTCTCTCTCTCTCTCTCTCTCTCTCTCTCTCTCTCTCTCTCTCTCTCTCTCTCTCTCTCTCTCTCTCTCTCTCTCTTACACAGGGTTTGACAAGGTTAGGTTAAGGATCCCTAGCTTTATTGACAAGCTATTTATAGGTTAAGAATTCCTAACTTTATTGACAAGCTAAGAGCTGTTACCTACTTCACCTCATTTGAAAGCATTTTTATTGTTATGAAACATACAAGTAGGGAACAGGATGAAGTTGGAGCCATCTGTGGGCCAGCATTTTCATCTGATTAACTGACTTTATCTAGATGAGATCATAAAGTTATACGAATGTGTTCCAGATTCGAGTCATCCTGGAAATAAATGATCTCATATGAAGTGATGTTCTGGAGAAGGGTACAGCCAGAGTGAAGTTGCTACTTTCTGCCCGTCTTGTGGTATAGAAACTTGCTTCACGCTGTCTTAGAAGTGGATCTCTCTCTCTCTCTCTCTCTCTCTCTCTCTCTCTCTCTCTCTCTCTCTCTCTCTCTCTCTCTCTCTCTCTCTCTCTCTCTCTCTCTCTCTCTCTCTCTCTCTCTCTCTCTCCCTCCCTCTCCCTCTCCCTCTCTGCATGTTATTTTTTTTAAATTTGGCCTTAAGCTTTGGAGAGGCGGACCGGTAAGCCAACAGAAGCCCTTGGTCAGATGACCAAAAGCTCAAGAAACAGTTGTCCTGTTTCCTGACGAATCTTGCCTAACCTAACTTCTATCTGCTCGTCAGCAGGAAATTAAGCATCTCCAGGTAAAGAACTATAAAGTCACTTCATAACATTTCGACAAATATGACTGGCGAAGAGAGAGGATGTATAATGAAGCATGACAACGTCACCACACATCAACTAACAAGCGAGCAGAGAAAACTACAAAACCGAGTAGGCACGAATACACATTAATCAAACCTGTCCTCTCACTGCCAGCTTATATTTATACACATTCATTCCTATCTAAATATTTTCATTTACATAACAATATCTTATGATAATTAGATATATAATGCATGTTTCCATCATATTGATTATAAATGTTATTCATTAAATTTGTCTTCGAATATTTATATTATTCAGCATGAGTTTCAGCAAGATATAAACAAAGTATGACACATGAAATCGTAATAACACGACTGCAAACAAATCACAGAAAGGGTAGGGATCGAACCCATGTCAGATGAGCCCTAAATCTCACAGGACAGAACGCTAACCACTCTGTCAGCAAGCCTTCCCCTAAATAAAGTTTATATATATATATATATATATATATATATATATATATATATATATATATATATATATATATATATATGTGTGCGTGTGTGTGCGTGTGTGTGTGTGTGTGTGTGTGTGTGTGTGTGTGTGTGTGTGTGTGTGTGAGTGTGTGTGTGTTTGTGTGTGTGTTTGTGTGCGTGTGTGTGTTTAATAACTCGCAAACAGGCGAAATTATTTACAAATGATGTCTCTACGTCCACAGCAGGACTCGAACCTGCAAACTCTATATCAGAGTCCAAAGTATTTACCACGGAGCCAAACCCCAGATAATTATGGGCTAGATGATGTTATCCCATACCCCGGGGCACAAGGCTTGTTTTCAAATACGGGTAACATCAAATATGGTAAAGAAAGTGAGAAACACCATAGATGTGAAGAGGGAAATAATACAGAAGCGGAATGATGTCCAAATGTTTGTGGCGAAGTACCACCCTGATCAATCTGATACAAGCCATCTTTGCAACAAGTGGAATGTGGACAGTTAGACAGGGGTCCAATGACTCTCAAGCTGGTCCTAGTGCATTAAAAGACACAGAAGGGAAGTAACGCCAAAGAGGGCATTGATACCAAGTCCTCATGGACGGAGATTCTCCTTCCGAACACTAACCCCAACTCCCTCTCTCCTCCTCCCTGTCTTCCAGATGCCATCATCAATCTTCAATAAAGGTAAGTAAAATGTTATTTTATGTTTATTTAAATTTATTAATACATAACTGAACACTATATTTGTTGTGTGCATGTAAAACTATAATTAATATCTATAAAATGTATTTTTTGTGAATATTTTTGGGTATCTGGAACGGATTAATTGTATTTTCATTATTTCTTATGGGAAATATTGCTTCGCTTTTCAGACTTTTCGAATTTAGAGCTAACTCCTGGAACGGATTAATTTCTATATTTGAGGTTCCACTGTATATATATATATATATATATATATATATATATATATATATATATATATATATATATATATATATATATATATATATATAAAACAACGCTTTGACGAGTCGGGTGATCGAACGCATGTTGTTTTAGTCTTTCTTATGTTGAGCGACAATTCACGACTCTCTAACCCACAGGACCATACAATCCTACAAGAATCACACACCCACCAGAGCTAGATGTTGTACCGTGATCCGAGGACATACGATGGAGTGGGTGTCTTAGAGCTAAATTTCATTCTATTCCCTGTTTGGAGTACTAGCTTCCACAAGCAGTGTATATAGTACTGTAACCACGAACAAGTTTTATTTAATTAATAACTACACAGCGACTAGCTGGGGGATCGAACGTGTTGTTTTAGCCCGCCTCATGCTTGGTGGGGTGCGGGAGTGGGGTGCAGGTTGAGTGTAGGGTGGGGAGCTTGGTGGGGTGCAGGTTGAGTGTAGGGTGGGGAGCTTGGTGGGGTGCAGGTTGAGTGTACGGTGGGGAGCTTGGTGGGGTGCAGGTTGAGTGTAGGGTGGGGAGCTTGGTGGGGTGCAGGTTGAGTGTAGAGTGGGGAGCTTGGTGGGGTGCAGGTTGAGTGTAGGGTGGGGAGCTTGGTGGGGTGCAGGTTGAGTGTAGGGTGGGGAGCTTGGTGGGGTGCAGGTTGAGTGTAGGGTGGGGAGCTTGGTGGGGTGCAGGTTGAGTGTAGGGTGGGGAGCTTGGTGGGGTGCAGGTTGTGTGTTGGTTGGGGAGCTTGGTGGGGTGCAGGTTGAGTGTTGGGTGGGGAGCTTGGTGGGGTGCAGGTTGAGTGTACGGTGGGGAGCTTGGTGGGGTGCAGGTTGAGTGTAGGGTGGGGAGCTTGGTGGGGTGCAGGTTGAGTGTACGGTGGGGAGCTTGGTGGGGTGCAGGTTGAGTGTAGGGTGGGGAGCTTGGTGGGGTGCAGGTTGAGTGTAGGGTGGGAGCTTGGTGGGGTGATTATTATTATTATTAAAGATTCGCCGGTATTCTCCCGGCCCGGGCCTTTCCCAAGTGGTGGCCCGGCCTTGGCTCCCTGTCTTGGGAGTAACTGAGACCTCAGTCTCCCATGGGAGGAGGCACAAGTACCTCCTCATCTTTGGGAACAACTGTCCCCAGGCCTAGCCACAAGCTAGGCCTCTCTGGTTTGCCATCCCCGCCCCAAGGGGGCTAATGGGAATGACAGTCTTGTGAGCTGCAAGCTCCGGCTCAGGCACCGACCCTACCCTAGAAGGGCTGGGCATGGTGTCGATGAGGTGGGGCGAGTGCCGAATAGGCAGAACTTGCGATCTTGGCTTAAATAGCAACGCTCATCTTGCCATATAGGACAAGTGAAAATTTGTGTATGCAATAATTTCGCCAAAATCATTCTGAACCTAACGAAAAAAATACATTTCACTATGTTTGTTTAGTATTAAATTATTGTAAACAAATCTAAAATATATTTAGTTGGGTTAGGTTAAAATAAATAGTTCTTTTCATAATAAGGTTAGGTTAGTTTTCTAAGATTCTTTTGGAGAAAAATTAAAAATTTTTACATTAACATTAATGAAAAAAATGTATCTTTAAACGTGTAAGAGAAAACTTTTGAAAGGACTTAATTTTAAATGAGTTCTTGCTAATTGACCAGTTTTATATATTCGGCACAATATATATATATATATATATATATATATATATATATATATATATATATATATATATATATATATATATATATATATATATATATATATATATATATAAATAACAACACTGCACTATGGTCCAGTGGATTAGGGCGTCATGCGTTTTCGCCCACCATGAGGCAGGCGAAAGCAGAATGGGCTCGAGTCCTTGGCTAGTGCAATGTTGTTATTGATCAATACTACTCGTTCGTGGTCGCAATAATATATATATATATATATATATATATATATATATATATATATATATATATATATATATATATATATATATATATATATAAGTTTGAAGTTGCTAAATTGTTATACAATTGTAAACATCTCACAGAACGTGCAATGGCATGCTTGATTTAGGACAGAATGGCCATGAGTTAGAACGCCATCTGTTGTACAAGAAGTTCATGTCATATCCTTACAAATATGTGGTGCTGTAGTTAACTCAATACATTTTCTAATCTCAGAAACGCTGGGACTAGAAAATACATTGTAGTATTTCATTTTATCCTTATCACATAACACAAGAACATGAGATTGTAGGCATGCTTAAACGCTTAATTGTTAATGAGGTTATCTGAAAAGCAACTGACCTTGATGTGAAGGCGATGACCTGCGAGGTGACAACCTGGGAATCGACAAAAAGCAGAATATTATTTGCCTCTATTATTGTGTAATGGTCGTTAATTATTAAGAGGAGAAATTTTATTGACTGATCAAACTGTTGGTTGTATTTATACGAATTTATATTATCTTATGCATCCCAGCTCATGTTTCATCCAAATTACTGGTTATTTCCGTTCCAAGGAAGAAGTTTGAACTTAAATGAAAACATTAGATGTTTTCCCGGGTAACAAACATTTTGTACATCGTCAGGATATGAAAAAAAAATATGTGATACAGCGAACAAAAAATTACAAATCTTCTTTGCAAGTTTGGTGCTGTGAATAACCTAAGTCACACTACAACTACAAAGTATATCTTTTGAAACTATACTGCAAAGTATATATCTTGAATAACACTGACCCACCTTACGAAGTATATACACGAATTTCCTTAGAGGACAATGCAAAATATATACGTAAATTTGAGTAAAGTACATCGCAAAACGTATAAGAAAATAACCATGGTTGGAAATAAAGTGGATATATGGAGAATAACCTTAGAATACTTTGCAAGACATATTCAGTGTTGGGAACAACTTGCTTACGTTGAAAGGATGAGTCCGACATTTGCAACAAAATGAGCGTCACTGATCAAAGTTAAAAGCGTTGTATCATTAATTGCTTGTATTCATACCTGATACTTTCATAAAAATAAATATTTTTTATCATTATTTTTTCAGAGTTGTAGCGTTCATGTGGGCAGAACACTGTTTTGCATATTGGATGCAACCACTTTTATATTACGTAAAATACAGTTTATTTGCTATATAAACATTCATTATATTTTTGTGTATTGTAACATTCCATTTGATTTGATGCAGAGACTATTAAACTACCATATTTGAAATTTATTATTATTATTATTATTATTATTATTATTATTATTATTATTATTATTATGTAAACTTTATTATTATTATTATTATTATTATTATTATTATTATTATTATTATTATTATTGTTATTATTATTATTATTCACTAATAACCCTCATATAGGAGAATGACACTTATGACTACTTTTCGGTCCAACATGGACTATTAACTAATCACACAAAAGCGCGAAGGAAAGATAACACGGCTACAAGTTTTTCTTTTTCTGATTATCGCACGTACATTCACTACTTTTCTTACCATGCTCCCTCTCTCTCAAAAACGTGTTCTTATTTATCTGTTTCTCCTTGTCCTCCTCATTTGTGAGCTTCAGTTTCTTGACTCGGAAATCTCCATTCGTCGCTATTTCGTCTCTACGAAATTCCCTACCCCTATGCAATCTCCTGTTCTTTACCTCTGTTGTCTTCTAAATATTAAGATATCAAACTTACTTTTCACATAACTAATACTCTTCATAGTAATCTAGTTCTTCTTTCTCCTCCTGTTACTGATGCTTCCGGAGTCTACTCCATTTCCTATTCCTCTTGTCCTCTTCAATACATTGGAGAAAATGGCCGTTCTCTCTCTGACATACTTAAGGAACACAAAAGAAGTGTTAGACTTGCTGGCACTAATAATTCTTATTTCTGTCAAGTCAGACATCATATTCATCCTGTAAACTGGTCATCTGCCTAAACTGTCTACCATTCTTCTAGCCTACATAGACGCCATCTTGTTGAAGCATCTCGTATACACAACTTTCGTACAATGAATTTTAATCCTGGGTTTGTCTCTGAAGATGCCTTCCTTTCTCATTACACTGTCAAATGATCCGAACTTCAGAACACTCGTGACTTGACCTAATCCTTATCTCTCCCTTACCTCTTCTCTTTTTCTACATTTTTTTTCTTTTTGTCTTTCATTTTTCTGACTGAGTTCTGTCCCATGAGTTTTTGTCCTACACTCGTGATCCATTAGTTCTCCTGCAGTGCTCCTTTTCTTTCTTTCTTGTTCTTGATTAACTCTAATAGTACCACTACTACTATTATTATTATTTCTTCATTTACATTCCATTCTTTAACTCATGTGTCACTATCACTACTCCTTTCATATTGCCACCTCTGCCACTTTTGCACTACTTACAACTACTACTACTATCATTATTTCTTTCATTACTTCTGTATTATACTACTACCTTTTCTTGTTCTACACTGGCCCCGCCACACTCTCGTATATATACTGGCTCTCCTTCCTTCGTGCTTCTTAGTGACTAATTAATTGTCCAAGTCGGATGGAAACGTCGTCATAATTTTTATTCTATGTGCAGCTTTTATTCTTTGTCATGATTATTATCATTTTTTAATAATAATCATAATAATAATAGTTCATGCAGGTGTACATAATGTCGTACACATATATGTATGACAAAGTGTGGGCTGCTTGTGTCTGCTGAAGAGCTTCTTACAGAGAAATGCAGACTCGATCACCGCTTACCTTCCTGTCGCCTCACTGCACTCTGAGGAGGTAGATGATTTGTAGTACCAAGAAGCTAACGAGGGTCACTTGCGTACCCGGCTCTCTGAATAGTGCCTAATATAAAGTTAAATTTAAATTTTTCTCTCTCATACCTGTCTATTAAACCTTGACCTTATCGAGTGAGTAAACCACTTGTCTTGTTGATAACTATGTATCTCCTTAAGCTCGAATCTCTTGAACAGGCCAGCAATACATCAAAGGTATTAGATGCGCAGAATTATTTTGCAAACAATATGTATGACTTTAACTATCTTTATCTTCTTTATCAGGGACAGGGTTGGTTGCTAGCTGTAATATCAGCTCATCATCTACCATTCTATGATCTGTGTTTCTACTTTCCCGACTCGTGGCCTCCGATACTTAAACCAACTATTGGTTCACTTAAGTCCGCGCCAGTTTCAAACTACACTACACACTGTTGTCGTGAGTCTCTCATTAGAAGTCTGACGTATAATACCATGAGTGCCTACCTACCAGTGCTAGTGACCGAATCTAACATCTGTCTTCCGTGACTGTGGTATCTATGTCACACTGGACTACAGCGGATCAGGGCAAGTCTACAATATTCCAGCTGCTCCATACCTCTGGCTGGATGCACTTGTATATTGTGATGTGTATTTCAGCATTGATTCACATTTTTAATTTATTTTGATTTAGGAAATTTTTCAAGTTTGTGTATTTTACATTTATAAACCTTTTTGTGTCACCGTAAATTTCACACTTGAATGTATTTTAGTTATATATATATATATATATATATATATATATATATATATATATATATATATATATATATATATATCATTCTCCAAGGGAAAGTGGAACAGAATACATCCTCTATAACCCATGCGTGCCGTAAGAGGCGATTAAAATGCCGGGAGCAAGGGGCTAGTAACCCTTCTCCTGCATACATTACTAGAGTTGAAAAGAGAAACTTTTGTTTATATATATATATATATATATATATATATATATATATATATATATATATATATATATATATATATATATATATATATATCGTGCCGAATAGGCAGAACTTGCGATCTTGGCTTAAATAGCAACGCTCATCCTGCCATATAGGACATGAGAAAATTTGTGTATGCAAAAATTTCTCCAAAATCATTCTGAACCTAATGGAAAAAATATATTTCACTGTGTTTGTTTAGTATTAAATTATTGTAAACAAATCTAAAATATATTTAGTTGGGTTAGGCTAAAATAAATTGCGCTTGTTATATTAAGGTTAGGTAAGTTTTCTAAGTTCCTTTTGGTGCAAAATTATAAATTTTTACATCAACATTAATGGAAAAAATATATCTTTAAAGGTATAAGAGAAAATTTTAGAAAGGACTTAATTTTAAATGAGTTCTTACTAATTGACCAGTTTTACATATTCGGCACGACATATATATATATATATATATATATATATATATATATATATATATATATATATATATATATATATATATATATATATATATATATATATATATATATACGCAAAACAATCACGAAGGAAGTAGAACAATAGCTCTAAGCCTTTCATGTTGCAATCAACACATCATCAGGAGCTTGTAAAATTGCAGAAAAGAGGAGGGTGTCCAGCAAATAACGTTCCCAGAGGACCGTCTTTACTGTAGTGAGAGCTACACTAATTGGCCAGTTTTACCTATTCTGCATTGCTGCGGAAAAGAGGATGAAATACTAGCAGAGGGAAGCAGTAGAGGATAATGCCCAGACGTATCAGCCTGTACCCAGTGCCTGGTGCCTGAAATACTGAGTATTTCTCTTTAAGACACTGTAAGACCGCCAGTCCATAAGCACTGATACTGTAGTGGAAACCCGGCGAACCTAACATCAGTGGCATTACAACTTTGACATGATGTTAAAGTCTTAACTTTCTAAATATATAGATATCTGGCAATTAACTAGGTATTCTTCCATATATTAAAAAAATGGGTCCACTGCCGACTTATTTAAAAGAAACTCATTTAAACGGGGAAACTTCTGTAGTTTATCTAAAGGTATGATGGTCATAGTTTAGTGCATCCAGAAGGAAGATAGCTACAGTTTATCCCGCAAGATTCTAAGGCGGTCACTAGTCGAACCATCAGAACTATGCCAAACAAGTCCTATTTCCATCAGAATCCATCACATTTGTATAGGAGTCCAGTTTTAGGCTATGGACTATGGCCTCCACTATAAATGAATATAATTTGAATAAGCTGCCACTATTATATAATTAATGTTTATCATGTTTAATGATAGGCAATTCTACATTGTTCCATTCAAGCCAACTGGAACAAGGAACAATGACTTTAGCTTACGGCCAATTTACCATGTTATTCCAGACTTCAAGTGGCTGAAAATTGCATTTGTTTCTTGGGTAGTTCATATCGAATATTTGTCTTGTGATATCCTAATATCTAGAAGTTTGTCAATCTGTCTCACACAAGGTAAGTTCCACCTATTGCAAACGATTCTTTACACAACACGAACACAATGTTGTGAAGAATTCTTTATCAAACTGCTTTTGTCAGTCTTTGAATTCTTTAAAACTATGTGTATGTTAAATATTTTAAGAGCATTAGGCAGGACAGATAAATTCTCATTGCATGGGAGAACAAACACATCCTTGATCTGAGGTGTTATCATAGATTCTGTCCTATGAAAAGTTTTTCTAGCTGCCAGCAATGCTGACTCCACAAAATCCTTAGGGTACTACAGTTTCGTGGCAAAATCAAATATTTTCCTAATTTCTTCATTGAGAAATTCTGGGCTGCATACTCGGTAAATTTTCAGAAACATGGTGAGGAAGACGTTCTTTCTTTATTCTGATCTCACGTTTGGAATAATAATGGATAAATAAGTACACATTAGAGGTCTTCCTATATATTTCAAACTTGAACTTTCTATCAACACGGAGTGTCAGTACATCTAGAAAAGGGAGTTTAGATTCCACTTCTTCCTCAACAGTGAATCTAATAAACGGGACCAAAGCATTAAGGCTCGGTGGCCCGAAAAAGAACAACTGTCATCATCATTCACTCCATCACTGGCTTGCCAGAGGTATGCTTACACTACAGCTGTAAGACTCCAACATTAACACCCCTCCTTACGAGTGCCAGCACTGTACTTCCCGTCTCCAGGAATCAAGTCCGGCCTGCCGGTTTCCCTGAATCCCTCAATAAACGTTACCTTGCTTACACTCCAACAGCACGTCAAGTCCTAAAAACAATATTTCTCCATTCACTCCTATCTGACACGCTCACACACGCTTCCTGGAAGTCCAAGCCCCTCTCATGCAACACCTCCTTTAGCCCCTCTCTCGAACCTTTCCTAGGCCGTCCCCTACCCCGCCTTCCCTCCACTACAGATTTATACACTCTCGAAGTCATTCCAATTTCTCTCCTCTCTACATGTCCAAACTATCTCAATAACCCCTCCACAGCCTTCTGGATAATAATTTTGGTAATCCCGCACCTCCTCCTAATCTCCAAACTACGGATTCTCTGCATTAGATTCACACCACTCATAACCCTCAGACATGACATCTCCCCTTCCTCCTGCCTTCTCCTTGTTGCAGGATTCACAACCCATGCCCTACACTCATACAAGACCGTTGGTATAACTATCCTTTCATAAATTCCCCTCCTTGCTTTCATGGATAAAGTTGTTTGTCTCCACAGACTCCTCAGTGCACCATTCATCTTTTCCCCACGTCAATTCTATGATTCACCTAATCGTTCATAGACCCATCTGCTGACACTTCCACTCCCAAATATCTGAACACATTCACCTCCTCCATACTCTCTCCCTCCAATCTGATATCTAATGTTCCGTTACCTAATGTTTTTTTATCCTCATCACCTTACTCTTTCCTATATTCACTTTTAACTTCCTTCTTTTACATACCCTACTAAACTCATCAACCAACCTCTGCAACTTCTCTTCAGAATCTCCCAAAAACACAGTGTCATCAGCAAAAAGCAACTGTGACTACTCCTACTTTGTGTTTGATTCTTTATATTTTAACCCCACACCTCTTGCCAACACCCGAGCATTCACTTCTCTTACCACTCCATCTTTAATTATATTGAACAGCCATGGTGACATCACATATCCCTGTCTAAGGCTTACTTTTACTGGGAAATAATCCCCCTCTGAACAGTCTGGCGAGCGATGTAGTGGAGGCAGGAACCATACATAGCTTTAAGACGAGGTATGATGAAGCTCATGGAGTAGCGTTCAGTGAAGAGGCGGGGCCAGGAGCTGAGTCTCGGCCCCTGCAACTACAATTAGGTGAGTACACCCACACACACACACACACACACACACACACACACACACATACACACACACACACACACACACACACAAGCAGAGGTATGATAAAGCTAATATATATATATATATATATATATATTCGCACCTTCTTTTTTATTCATATATCTAATAAGCCAATCATGTGGCAGTGTCTCACTGCTTAAAAGCATACAGACATAGTTAAGAGGTTCAGAGAGAGAGGACCTAGTAGCGTTCAGTGAAGAGGCGGGGCCAGGAGCTGAAAAAAATGTCATCAACTTTTAGTGACGTTGACCATGGAGTGATTGTTGGTGCCAGACGGTGTGGTCTGAGTATCTCAGTTGTTGCTGATCTCCTGGGATTTTCACTCACAACATTCTCTAGTGTTTATAGAGAATGGTGCTGAAAATAAAACATCCAGTGGGCGGCTGTCCTGTGGGCAAAAAAAAGTCATGTTAATTTGGTAGGTGAAAGGAGAATGGCCAGACTGGTTCAAGGTGACAAGATGGCAACATCACAACAGTTGTATGTAGAAAAGCCTGGGTCGAACTATATGCTTGTGTAGGTGACCAGCATACACAAGATAAGTGGGCGAGCACATAGTGCTTACGGAAGGTGGACTTGGAAGTGATGAACCTGCGAGGGGAGCCAGATATGTCATTGTGTATACGGAGGAATAAGTTACCACAAAGCCGTGTTTTACCTGATTTAAATGCTTGTTGATGATCCTTACCAGTGACTGATCCGAGAGACTTGCCAATAAATTACTAGTTTGTCCTTGGTGAGATTATTATTATAATCAAGGGGGAAGCGCTAAACCCGGAGGATTATACAGCGCCTGGGGGGGGATGTGGAAGGCATTCAGGCATAATTCGGGGAACTGGAGCACAGATCCAATTCCCTAAATCAAGAGCCCCTCACCAACATCAAGGAACCTTCCTTGAGGGGTCCTTGGTGAGAGCACTGCGCTTCCAACTGGGTGATTAACCTCTCAGTGTGTTCATTGGCTTAAAAATTCTTTCATACAAAATAGTTCACTATACTTATTTTCAAAATTTTTCTTTCGTAAAATACTGGATAAAGGGGAGTGTAGAGAAGAAAATTAGAAGATATAGACTGAACAAGGAGATGAAGGGAAGAAAAAGAGGGTGATACAATGGAAAAGAAGATCAAGATTGAAATAGAAGAAGGGGTTGTAGGAGAGAACGAATGAGTGCGGAAAATGAGGAGGCAGAAGTAATACAGTAAGAAGACAGGCATCGGAGAAGCAGGATAACGAGGAAGGGAGAAGGAAGAGAGGGAGAAGTGCGCGAGGGAAGACAAATAGGAGGAGAGGGTGGTAGAGGAAGAGGGTCGTACAAGGACAAAGAGAGGGAGACAGGTGGGTTATGCATCACTGTTATTAATGAGCTGATGGACTGTAACCTTATGCTAATGAGTCTGTCCCTGTCTCGTACAAGTTCCTTCTTGTTCCCATTATTATACTGTATCATGATGTGTACATGTACCACAACAAATAATAACGATACAGAGTTTTATCATATTCATAAATAATTAATCCAGTTTAAAATTTGTATCCAAAGCTTAGAATATTGCGTCTTTATTTTTTTGGTTTCTGGGAGAGAGAAATATTTGAAGAGAGGAATATTGAGAAAGGGGAAATGGGAATAGAGAGAGAGAGAGAGAGAGAGAGAGAGAGAGAGAGAGAGAGAGAGAGAGAGAGAGAGAGAGAGAGAGAGAGAATAGATTAAAGAAGAGGAATCAATAGAAAGAAAGGGGGATGGAAGAGAAACAAATGATGGAAGAGAAAGAGGGTAAGCAAAAAATCCCGTAAGTATCTGAGATTTGCCCAGAAGATAAGAAACACTAATGAAACTATTTGGAGGAGGAGCAATAAGGAGGAAGAACCAGGACAATGAAGTGAGAAAATTATGAGGGAGACAGGAACAGGATAGAGAAGGTGAGGAGGTTCCTAAGAATAATGGCATACAGCACCAGCAAGATGAGGAATTAGACACACACAGATACACACACCTCGGGATCTTAATACGAAGACGTTTTGCCTACCAGCGATTTCATCAGTTTATTACAAAGATGATATGTAAAGACAGTAGATGTGGTAATCAGTCCCTCAGCCTGCAAACTGATATTCAGTACCTTGGTCTTGATGAATTTGAATTGAATTTAGGCAAAAATATTGGCCCTTGTATACAGGAGTCATATGAGGCGCAGGAGTAGAAAGGAGGTACCAAAAGATGAGTAGGTGATGCCAAAGTGTTGGACCAGAGTTTAAAAAATAGGAAGTCAGTAGCAAACAACGGTTTCCAGCCTAAAGGGCTAATTAACTCATCTTTGACTGTCTTCTGGGTTTTGTTCTCCCAGGCTGAAGGACTGATTACCGCATCTTCGACTGTGTTCTGTGTTTAGTTCTGCCAGGCTAAGGGATTGACTACCTGTTCGACTGTCTTCTGAGTTCACATCTTCTAGACTGAAGAATTGATTGCCTCTTCTACTGCCTATACATATCTCTATAATGAACTGATAGATCCAGAGGTTGGCGGAACGTCTTCAAATATAGGTACCCAAATGTGTCGTATATCTTTAAGTCTTCAGGAGAAGAGGAAGTAAAACGAGCAGCAGGAGAGGAAAACAGCAATAGGAAAGGTACAGAAAAAGAAAAAAAAATAACTCTTAATATATTCATGGAAAACTTTCAAAAGTTAGTAGATTAAACGCTAAAAAAAATTAAATTATTGATAAGAATATATATTACTTTTTTCTCAAACTATAGAATTATAATATTTTTTTTTTTGTGTGTGGAGATGAGAAATTTTTCGAACACTAAATCATTTATTAACCATTTTTCTTGAAACATGAAACCAATATTTTCACAAACAGCATAAATAGGTCACTGGTACTTCCTGGCAAGCACTGCCGTGCCACTGAACCTCGTGACGTCACCGGTGAAAGTACGAAGTTACTCACAGTAATAACAGTCACCAATGAACTAATACTAAGGCAAAATCATAACAAGTACTCATGGCATTTTCACCAAGATCGTCTTTAAGAAATTATGAGAATATCTCACCGCATTCTTATCAACAAATATGTAAAGGAAAAACGTAATTTGAACCCACGGAATTTTATGGATATATATTTATAAGAGACACAGTAAAAATTCACACCATGTTCACAGATAGTCAAGATATCTTGGAAAATATAACAAAAACTCGTTATTTTACAGAAATATATTTTACATTTCGGAAAAAGAACAGAAACTTTATCAGCTTTAATTATATATAGAATAACACAGACAAAAGAAAAAAGTTTGCTTTATATAGTGATGGAAATTTAGCTCCAATTCATAACATCTGAAATGGTTCATTTTAATATTCTTTGTGTTGTACAAAATTACTGGAAATCACTCTGACTATACAGACTTTTAACACAAATCCTCTACTTGCCCCAACGTCTGATATCCATCTTGTTTCAGAAAATAGGCATTCAGAGTTTTTACACACATACACTCACACACACACACACACACACACACACACACACACACACACACACACACACACACACACACACACACACACACACACACACGCACACACATATATACACACATACATACATACATACATACACACACATACATAAACACACACATACACACACACACACACACACACACACACACACACACACACACACACACACACACACACACGCACACACATATACACACACACACATACATACATACATACATACATACATACACACACATACATAAACACACACATACACACACACACACACGCACACACACATACACGTCTGGAACCAGTCTAGAACCAGTCTGGAACCACACCTGTTCAAGCACTTCAAGAAGTTAGAGAAAGTACAAAGGTTTGCAACAAGGCTAGTTCCAGAGCTCAGGGGAATGTCGTACGAGAAAAGGTTGAGGGAAATCGGACTGACGACACTGGAGAACAGAAGGGTCAGGGGAGGCATGATAACGACATACAAGATACTGCGAGGTATGCGTACGTTTATACAAAGGTAAACATATTACAAAAGCTGTTAAGACAGTGGTAAGCAAATACAAGTTATACATTTGAAGAATAAATTATATATACAAGTAATGTTGTACAACTTTTGCCATTGTTTTTATATTTTTCTTCCGTGGTATACCAGATTGTGTATCGACTACCAGATACAAACTGCGAACAAGCATCTCTCATCCCTGTCAAAGACAAAAAAAATATTATGCATTCGACACTTATTATATTCGAAATAATAAAAATGTCCTTTGTCTGACAAAGTCCTTTGTTTAACAAAAAAAAATCTATTACACTTGTCACGCAGTTTTTCTGAATATACAGAAATCATACTAATAACACTACATTTACGACTTTACACTATCTGAAAATCCCTTACCATTGATGCTGCCATAACCAGCATGAACAAACCCCACTTCCCGGAACGAGGTGGCGAGGCGAGCATCTCGGAACGAAGTAGCGGGTCGAGCATACTCGAACGAGGTGGCGAGGCGAGCATACCCGAACGAGGTGGAGAGGCGAGCATGCCCGAACGAGGTGGGGAGGCGAGCATGCCCGAACGAGGTGGGGAGGCGAGCATGCCCGAACGAGGTGGGGAGGCGAGCATGCCCGAACGAGATGGCGAGGCGAGCACGCCCGAACGAGTTCATGTTAAGTTCAACGAATGTATTCGTCAGACTACTCACGATGGAGGCGTAAGGAGCAGAAGTAAGATTATTTATCTCGTGTAAAGTTGAGATCAGTAGATGACGACGGTTTAACTCCGAGTAATAGAGATGAGACCCCACGACTTTCTTCTCACTTCCATTAATACGAGAGTCACGGTCAGCTCCTGGTTGGCGTAACTTTTGTAACTCCGCCCTCCCCCTGTCTCCCTCTAGATTAGTCTAAACTATTTTCGAACTCCGCCCACTCTGGGTGGAATCTAGTACTTTTCTAGACTTCGATATTTTACACAAATTCACATAGCTCCAAACACGATCATCATGACTGCTGAAAATTTCTTTACATGAAGGCAATTTAAAATGATAATAAAAATACATCATTATAAATCGATTGTTGTCCAACGTATTTCCAGCAAAATTTCTAAATGATACTATTACAACATCCTATATTTTATAATTTGTTAATTTATGCTAACAATATATTGCATACACTCCACAGGTAAGCGACTTTTCATTCTGAAACCTTTTGCTTAACCCGTATAAATATATTAGATTTAATTTATCGATTAATTTTCCGAATATAAACGATTACTGATGAGGGGCTATACCAAAGCTATCCAGAAATAATGTT
This sequence comes from Cherax quadricarinatus, assembly GCF_038502225.1. Taxonomy (NCBI): domain Eukaryota; kingdom Metazoa; phylum Arthropoda; class Malacostraca; order Decapoda; family Parastacidae; genus Cherax; species Cherax quadricarinatus. The sequence goes on from NC_091310.1 coordinate 13,852,338, forward strand.
CTGTGACCCATACCTGTTTCATGCGTTTTCAATATACTTATAATAAATATTACTTGTTTCTCATGTATCCTAATAAACACATTTTGTGTCTCGTTCTACGCGTAACATCCTGTATGATATTGGAGTTTATACTAATTAGTTCACCGAATAACAGACATATTCTGTTCTCTGCTTTGGGAGTGCCGAGTATTAACGATAGGCGCAAATTTTCATTTTTGTCAACAGATAGAGCATTTTTCATCCCTTCCCTTTGCAAGTCAACCTTTGTTACCCTTCTACTGCAACAGAAGTCTCATAACTGATAACATATTCACTATCCAATCCCAGTGATTCAATGTTATATAATATAAAGTGCTCACAAGGGTTTGGAATACTGACAGTAGATTCTGAGTTGATATTTACACCAAAATGAGTCAAATCATCGTGTTGAATTTAAAAAGGGCTTAAATAATACACTCCATTATACGATCACATTACAACCATTACCATAAAAACTTTTCGGATTTAACTTGACCCCACGGATTATCCACAGTCAGTTGAGTCTGATACGATCCGATTATCACTATGTAACACAATTTTTGTTCCTGCCAAGTAAGCGTTATTTTTCAACTCTTTTTATTGCAAAACAATACAAAATTCCCATTATTCCTTTTAAACTTTGCTTTTGTGGCTTGCAGGATTAATTTTTTAAAAAAATAGCTAAATTTCAATATTTTTTGCTAGTTTTGGATGTAAAGTAAAAACATATAATAAAATAAATAAGATTTGCATAAAATAATAAAATGAACATAAATTTTAGTCTCCCATCATGTAGTCTCCCATCATGTAGTCTCCCATCATGTAGTCTCCCATCATGTAGTCTCCCATCATGTAGTCTCCCATCATGTAGTCTCCCATCATGTAGTCTCCCATCATGTAGTCTCCCATCATGTAGTCTCCCATCATGTAGTCTCCCATCATGTAGTCTCCCATCATGTAGTCTCCCATCATGTAGTCTCCCATCATGTAGTCTCCCATCATGTAGTCTCCCATCATGTAGTCTCCCATCATGTAGTCTCCCATCATGTAGTCTCCCATCATGTAGTCTCCCATCATGTTTTCATTATAACATCCCCTTGCTCCTCTGAGTATGCTCCCATATTATCCTTGAAATTTTCAAGATGAGCATCAAGGATATGGATCCTACAGCCCATCTGACCATAGCTTTTTACCAAGGTCTCAACAAGTTCCACATAATTGTCAGCCTTGTTGTTGCCCAAAAAACACTGTGCTACAACAACAAAACGCTCCCAGGCTTCATTTTCCTTCTTTGTGAGCAACTTTGGAAATTCTGAGCACTCCATGATTTTCCTAACTTGTGGTACAGTGAAGATGCCAGCCTTCATCTTTGCCTCTGATATCTTGGGAAAGAGGTCTTGAAGATACTTGAAGGCTGCACACTCTTTGCCTAGAGCTGTAACAAACTGTTTCATTAGCCCTAGTTTGATGTGTAATGGAGGGAACAGAACTTTTTGAGCATCCACCAATGCTTTATGTTTGATATTATGTCTTCCTACTGAAAACGCAGTCTTCTGAGGCCAGTTCTTCCTCTGGTAATGTGCTGCTCTGTCTCTACTATCCCAGTGGCAGAGATAACAGGGAAACTTGGCAAAACCTCTTGGAGTCCCATCAAAAATGTAATTTTGGCGTCTCCAATAATCTCCCAGCCATACTTATCATAGTTCAAAGCTTTCAGTAGATGTTTGGCACTGTTATAGTCCTCTTTAAGAAGCACTGAATGAGTCAAGGGAAGAGATTAATACTTGTTCCCATTGTGCAGAAGTACAGCTTTTAGGGTTCTGGAAGAGCTGTCAATGAAGAGTTTCCACTCATCTGGATTGCATGCAATTCCATTTACATCAAACAGGCCTGATACATCATTACAGTAGCACAACCTGTCTTCATTAGTGAAGAAGCTTGAGAAATGTTGGTGACGTTTTCTTTGGCTTGTCACTTGCACACTTTCTTCCACCAAGTCCCACTCCTTAAGCCTTGAAATCAAAAGCTCAGCATTTGACTTTCTCAAACCAAAATCTATGATAACGTCATTGAGGTCTGTTTGGTTTGGGTAGTAAGTATTCCTCCCAACAGCTGCATCTGTGAGATCATAGTCTATTTCACTGTGCTCTTCATTTTCTGATTTGCTGCTGTCATCTTCTCACGGCTTACTTCTCTCTGGAGGTGTAGGTACAGGAAGATCAGCACTGTGTGGTACTGGTGCAATAGAAGAGGGAAGATCTGGATAAGAAATGGCAGGTGCATTTTTCCCAGTTCGGTGTTTGGAAGGATTCACTAGGTAGAAGCAGCAGTTGGTTGAGTGATCAGTGGGTTCACGCCATGTTCTAGGAACAGCAAACTTCATGGATCTTTTTTCTCCTCTATACCATCCTGTAAAAAAAAAAGAATTAGCTTCTGTTAAATACATTTCATTTAAAAAATGTTCCTATTCAAGATTATACTCTTTATATAACTAATGACTTTCTTATTTTCCAATGTTTTCTTATGAAACTCACAAGCAACATGAGGTGCCCAGGTCTTGTCTTGGTCCACAACTGACATGCCAAAATATGCTTTGTAAGCTTCACACATTTTTTCTTTGTTCTTGTCTTAATGAATTGACCACATATGTAGCAGAATGTATCTGGAGAATGATTGCAGCCTCTTGATGACATTTCACATCTGATGTGTCTTCTCAGGTGCCAGAGTTGAACTGAATGCTGGTTTGTGAGCCCCTGTTTTTATATTTGCCAAGCAAAACATTAGAACATAATATTTTTACGTCAGTCATTCTTCAATGTATTCCAGAATGTCCTGACCACAAAAACAAAGTTCTCGGATTAAAATCGCTTTTTTAAATTTTGTTTAGTTATAAAGAATTGGCAAATGATGCTTATTTCCCAGGAACACGACAAAAGTGAAAATTTGTTACATAGTGTTATATGAGATTTAATAAGACTTTTAAACAACTATTCACAACTAATAGGACTCTTTTTCAAACTTGAATTTAAAGTTATTAATGGATTTGTGTAAGGAATTATCTTATCGGCCCATAATCGTCTGCAAGATTGCAGGATCATATGCCAGGCTGCAGGATCGTTTGCCAGGCTCCATGATCGTCTGTCAGCCTGTATAATTGTCTGCCAGGCTGCAGGATCGTCTGCCAGTCTGCATGATCATTTACCAGGCTGCAGGATCATTTGCCAGGCTGCATGATCGTCTACCAGGTCGTTTGCCAGGCTACAGGGTCATCTGCCAGACTACAGGATTCTCTACCAGGCTGCAAGAACGTCTGTGAGGTTGCAGGATTCTCTGACAGGTTGCATGATAGTCTATCAGGCTTCCGGATCGTCTGCCAGGCTGCAAGATCGTCTTTCCGGCTACCATAATGGTAGGCTTTATTTCTCGTGAGTTACTAATTTATGGTGCATAATGTGCATAGAGTCGTATATATTAACGTTTTATATGGGAGATAAGTGCAGATGTGAAAAATAGTATCCTGTGATATGCTCAGCGAATATGTTGGGAATGTTGAGTCATGAAAGATGTTCTTAGGTAAGACACATATGCAACAGTTAGGTATCTTTATTATGAAACGTTTCGCCTACACAGTAGGCTTCTTCAGTCAAGTACAGAAAAGTTGATAGAAGCAGAAGATACTTGAAGACGATGTAATCAGTCCATCACCCTTTAAGTTTTGAGGTGGTCAGTCCCTCAGTCTGGAGAAGAGCATTGTTCCATAGTATGAAACAATATGGAGAAGAAGTGACAGGATGGAGCTTTTTATAGCGCCAAGAGGTGAGACGTAGGCCACTAGGAGAGGTAATAACTCAGATGTTGAGAGGTCAGGTCCCTCTCAAATCCAGCCCCTCTCATTAGTGGAAGTTGTCGAAGTTGATTGCAGGTCTGTACCAAGATACCCTTGTGTTGCAGTGTCTGACAGATTGAACATTAAAATGGTATAAAATACCGACAGGTTGTTAGGTAAGACACATATGCAACGTTTCATAATAAAGATACCTAACTGTTGCATATGTGTCTTACCTAACAACCTTTCGGTATTTTATACCATTTTAATGTTCACTGCCACTGTTGGAGACACTGTTGTGGAAAGTGCAATGGGAACGTTTGAAGTTCTTGGTTTAAATACAAGTGTGGAACATTTAACTTTCTTCAGCAATGTAGCCAACATATCAACATACAAAAACGGTAAAGTAAAGCACAAAAACGGGATAACACCGAGCAGAAGCAGTACAGTAAATTACAATAAGTAGTGAAACATACAAGAAAAGTGCAGCAACATGCAAGAAGTATCAAATAAAAGAATAGTAACACAGGAGAACAGCACAATAACATCCGAAAAATAACTCAACAACAACAATAACAATATAGTAACACACAAGGAAAGTATAATAACATACAGTAGATAAACATACAGGAACAATAATGTATAGTAAGAGAACAGCAAAGCAACATGCTAATACATAAAACAGCGGTACTAGAGATTGCAATAAAGAGTTCTAGTGAACAGGTCGTCTGCTGAAATCCTTTTCCTCAAGAGGTCGAGTCTCTCAATTTGTTGTCCTTATTTTCTTCCCAGAGATATTTTGTGATTGTCAATTATTTTTCTCAATATAAATGGGGTTAAATCCGAGTGGGGATCAGTAACAAGTGGCGTTCCACAGGGATCAGTCTTGGGCCCGTTGTTGTTTATAATATATATCAATGATCTTGATGAAGGAATTACTAGTGATATGAGCAAATTCGGCGATGACACGAAGATAGGTAGGATAATTGATTCAAATGTAGATGTTAGGGAACTTCAGGAGGATTTAGACAAACTCTACTCTTGGTCAGAAAAGTGGCAGATGCAGTTCAATGTAGATAAATGTAAGGTTCTGAAGCTCGGGAGTGTCCATAACCCTAGTACTTATAAGTGGTGACGTGTACTTAGCTCTGTGAAGACCTGTTTGTGTGCTCTCTGTGAATCTGAACCAGGATGCCCTCTCTTGAGCAACTTTACCAGCAGCTGAGAGAAGAGCTCAGAGTTGCTAAGATGGAGATACGGCGATTAACGGAGGAGAACAAGAGGATTCGTAGTAATCCTTCTGTTGTGAGTCCCCAGGTTAAGAGGGGAGCTTGGTCTGTGGCCGGGCAACATGGAACCAAGATGAAGGTCAAGAAAACGGTTGGAGAGGCAGAAACAACGAGAAACCAGAAGACTACCGTGGAAACTTGCAACCCATTCTCGGTGCTACCTGACGAATGTGAGTGTTCTACTGGGAATGCCACAACGAGCACCAAAGAAGGATTGGCAGACGTGAGTAAGACATCCCTAGAAACCCCAACGAAGACCATCGAGAACGTCTTGACGAATTCTACAAGTGGTGTAATGCTACCTGGCGAATGTGAGTCGACTACTCGGAGCATCACGACGGACGACGCCAAAGAAGGTAAAAACATTGTTGTTGTTGGGGATAGCCAGATTAGGTACATGGATAGGGCATTCTGCTTGAAGGATAGGAGTAGGAGGCAGAGAGTGTGTTTTCCTGGGGCTGGGATGAAGGATATTGTTAGCCGTCTGGATGACATCATGAGAGGTAATGGGAGCAATCCTATTATCTGTCTCAGTGCTGGAGGCAACGATGTTGGCAGACGTAGAAGTGAGGACCTGATTAGCAGGTATAGGTCAGCAATAGAGATAATTAGGAGGAAGGGTTGGAAACCTGCCATATGTGGCATTTTGCCAAGGAGAGGAGTTGGAAATGAATGGTTGTCCAGAGCAATTGGTGTCAATTGCTGGCTGGACAAATACTGTAAGGAAAATGCGGTAACATTCATTGACAACTGGGACCTCTTCTATGGCAGAAATGACATGTATGCCAGGGATGAGGTTCACTTATCTAGGTGTGGGGTGGGAACACTGGCCAACGCAGTGGAGGGAGCTGTTAGGTCTTTAAACTAGGAATAGTTAGTGGTATGGGTTTTGGCGGGAAAACTGTGAAGTCGCAGGGTAGTAATATGAGTACTAGGAGAACTAGTAATAGGCAAAATGAGGTGGATATTGGAAAGCCAGTGGCACTAATTGACAAGGACAGTAATAGGTTTAGTTGAATAACAGAAAGGAGCAGGAAGGGTAAAGAGAGAGGAGGGTCTTTAAATATTTATTTCACCAATAGTCGCAGTGCTAGGAATAAGATGGACGAGTTGAGACTAGTTGCTAGTGCAGGTAACATAGATATATTTGCCATTACTGAGACGTGGTTTAATTCAAAAAGTCGGGACATGCCTGCAGAATGTCACATTCAGGGTTTTAAATTGTTCCAAGTAGATAGAAGTATCGGGAAGGGGGGTGGCGTGGCATTATATGTCCGAGATCGCTTGAACTGTAGCATAAAAACGGGTATTAAGTCTGAAGTAACACATACAGAGTCTGTTTTGATAGAATTTTCAGAGGGGCATGAAAAATTAATTTTAGGTGTGATATACCGTCCCCCAAATTTAGATAGGGACCAGGGGAGACTACTATGGGAGGAAATTGTTAGGGCCACAAGGCACGATAATGTAGTAATTCTAGGAGACTTTAACTTTAGTCATATTGATTGGAATTTCTTGACTGGGAATTTAGAATCATACGACTTCTTAGAAGTAGTTCAGGATTGTTTATTGAAGCAGTTTGTGACAGAACCTACAAGGGGTAATAATCTGCTTGACTTAGTTCTGGCAAACAATGAATCCCTTGTTAATAATTTAGAAGTTTCAGAGGAACTGGGTGCTAGCGACCACAAATCAATTACATTTAGCATTGAATGGAAGTATGATAGTAGGGATAACTCAGTAACGGTCCCAGATTTTCGCTTAGCAGATTACGATGGGCTTAGAGAACACTTATCATCTGTTGACTGGGGTAACGAAGAGAGCTATCAATATGACAGCTTTCTGAACTCCATACATGCTGCTCAAAGAACGTTTATCCCTTATAAAGAAATTAGATCAAACAGAAATGACCCAAAATGGATGAATAATAGGCTCAAATATCTACTAGGGCATAAGAAAGGAATTTATAGGCGTATCAAAAGAGGTGAGGGTCATCTTATGAATCAGTATATTGATATTAAGAGGGACATTAAAAAGGGGATAAGAAAAGCTAAAAGGGACTATGAAATTAAAGTTGCTAGGGATTCTAAAACTAACCCAAAAAGTTTTTTCCAGGTATATAGAACAAAAGTCAGAGATAAGATAGGTCCCCTAAAAATAACTATGGGCATCTTACTGACAAAGAAAATGAAATGTGCTCGATTTTAAATAATTATTTTCTCTCGGTTTTTACACAGGAAGACACTAATAATATTCTAGTAATTAATTTTTATAGTGGGCCAGAAGAAGATAAATTATGTAACATCACAGTCACTAGTGAAATGGTTGTGAAGCAGATAGACAGACTGAAGCAAAATAAGTCACCGGGTCCTGATGGGGTTTTTTCAAGGGTTCTTAAGGAATGCAAAATGGAACTCTGTGAACCATTAACTAATATTTTTAATTTATCTCTTCAAACAGGTGTAGTGTCTGATATGTGGAAGATGGCTAATGTAATTCCTATTTTTAAAACAGGGGACAAGTCGTTACCGTCAAATTACCGCCCAATAAGCCTGACCTCAATTGTAGGCAAATTACTAGAGTCAATTATAGCTGAGATTATAAGAAGCCATCTCGATAAGCATAGCTTGATTAATGATACTCAGCATGGAGTCACAAGAGGCCGGTCTTGTCTAACTAATTTATTATCTTTCTTCAGTAAAGCTTTTGAGGCTGTTGACCACGATAAAGAATTTGATATCATTTACTTAGATTTTAGTAAGGCGTTTGATAGAGTTCCGCATCAAAGACTGTTAAAGAAAGTAGCAGCTCATGGCATTGAGGGAAGGGTGCTCTCGTGGATCGAATCATGGCTCACAGACAGGAAGCAGAGAGTGTCCATAAATGGGGTTAAATCCGAGTGGGATTCAGTAACAAGTGGCGTTCCACAGGGATCAGTCTTGGGCCCGTTGTTGTTTATAATATATATCAATGATCTTGATGAGGGAATTACTAGTGATATGAGCAAATTCGCCGATGACACAAAGATAGGTAGGATAATTGATTCAAACGTAGATGTTAGGGAACTTCAGGAGGATTTAGACAAACTCTATTCTTGGTCAGAAAAGTGGCAGATGCAGTTCAATGTAGATAAATGCAAGGTTCTGAAGCTCGGGAGTGTCCATAACCCTAGCACTTATAAATTAAGTAATGTAGAACTTAGCCATACAGATTGCGAAAAGGACTTGGGGGTTATGATAAGCAGCAACCTTAAACCAAGACAGCAATGCCTGAGCGTACGTAATAAGGCAAATAGATTACTGGGATTTATATCAAGAAGTGTAAGCAACAGAAGTCCAGAGGTCATACTGCAGCTTTATACATCATTAGTAAGGCCTCACCTAGATTATGCAGCTCAATTCTGGTCTCCATATTACAGAATGGACATAAATTCGTTAGAAAACATTCAGCGTAGGATGACTAAATTAATACATAGCATTAGAAATCTTCCTTATGAAGAAAGATTGAGGACTCTTAAGTTACATTCACTTGTTAGACGAAGAATGAGGGGAGACCTGATTGAAGTGTATAAGTGGAAGATAGGTATTAATAAAGGGGATATTAACAAGGTCTTGAGGATATCTCTCCAAGAGAGAACCCGCAGTAATGGATTTAAATTAGATAAGTTTAGATTTAGAAAGGACATAGGAAAGTATTGGTTTGGAAATAGGGTAGTTAGGTAAGACACATATGCAACAGTTAGACAACTTTATTCCGAAACGTTTCGCCTACACAGTAGGCTTCTTCAGTCAAGTACAGAAAAGTTGATAGAAGCAGAAGATACTTGAAGACGATGTAATCAGTCCATCACCCTTAAAGTTTTGAGGTGGTCAGTCCCTCAGTCTGGAGAAGAGCATTGTTCCATAGTATGAAACAATATGGAGATGAAGTGACAGGATGGAGCTTTTATAGCGCCATGAGGTGAGACGTAGGCCACTAGGAGAGGTAAGAACTCAGATGTTGAAAGGTCAGGTCCTTCTCAAATCCAGCCGCTCTCACTGGTGGAAGTTGTCGAAGTTGATTGCAGGTCTGTACCAAGATACCCTTGTGTTGCAGTGTCTGACAGATTGAACATTAAAATGGTATAAAATACCGACAGGTTGTTAGGTAAGACACATATGCAACAGTTAGGTATCTTTATTATGAAACGTTTCGCCTACACAGTAGGCTTCTTCAGTCAAGTACAGAAAAGTTGATAGAAGCAGAAGATACTTGAAGACGATGTAATCAGTCCATCACCCTTAAAGTTTTGAGGTGGTCAGTCCCTCAGTCTGGAGAAGAGCATTGTTCCATAGTATGAAACAATATGGAGATGAAGTGACAGGATGGAGCTTTTATAGCGCCATGAGGTGAGACGTAGGCCACTAGGAGAGGTAAGAACTCAGATGTTGAAAGGTCAGGTCCTTCTCAAATCCAGCCGCTCTCACTGGTGGAAGTTGTCGAAGTTGATTGCAGGTCTGTACCAAGATACCCTTGTGTTGCAGTGTCTGACAGATTGAACATTAAAATGGTATAAAATACCGACAGGTTGTTAGGTAAGACACATATGCAACAGTTAGGTATCTTTATTATGAAACGTTTCGCCTACACAGTAGGCTTCTTCAGTCAAGTACAGAAAAGTTGATAGAAGCAGAAGATACTTGAAGACGATGTAATCAGTCCATCACCCTTAAAGTTTTGAGGTGGTCAGTCCCTCAGTCTGGAGAAGAGCATTGTTCCATAGTATGAAACAATATGGAGATGAAGTGACAGGATGGAGCTTTTATAGCGCCATGAGGTGAGACGTAGGCCACTAGGAGAGGTAAGAACTCAGATGTTGAAAGGTCAGGTCCTTCTCAAATCCAGCCGCTCTCACTGGTGGAAGTTGTCGAAGTTGATTGCAGGTCTGTACCAAGATACCCTTGTGTTGCAGTGTCTGACAGATTGAACATTAAAATGGTATAAAATACCGACAGGTTGTTAGGTAAGACACATATGCAACAGTTAGGTATCTTTATTATGAAACGTTTCGCCTACACAGTAGGCTTCTTTATACCATTTTAATGTTCAATCTGTCAGACACTGCAACACAAGGGTATCTTGGTACAGACCTGCAATCAACTTCGACAACTTCCACCAGTGAGAGCGGCTGGATTTGAGAAGGACCTGACCTTTCAACATCTGAGTTCTTACCTCTCCTAGTGGCCTACGTCTCACCTCATGGCGCTATAAAAGCTCCATCCTGTCACTTCATCTCCATATTGTTTCATACTATGGAACAATGCTCTTCTCCAGACTGAGGGACTGACCACCTCAAAACTTTAAGGGTGATGGACTGATTACATCGTCTTCAAGTATCTTCTGCTTCTATCAACTTTTCTGTACTTGACTGAAGAAGCCTACTGTGTAGGCGAAACGTTTCATAATAAAGATACCTAACTGTTGCATATGTGTCTTACCTAACAACCTGTCGGTATTTTATACCATTTTAATGTTCAATCTGTCAGACACTGCAACACAAGGGTATCTTGGTACAGACCTGCAATCAACTTCGACAACTTCCACCAGTGAGAGCGGCTGGATTTGAGAAGGACCTGACCTTTCAACATCTGAGTTCTTACCTCTCCTAGTGGCCTACGTCTCACCTCATGGCGCTATAAAAGCTCCATCCTGTCACTTCATCTCCATATTGTTTCATACTATGGAACAATGCTCTTCTCCAGACTGAGGGACTGACCACCTCAAAACTTTAAGGGTGATGGACTGATTACATCGTCTTCAAGTATCTTCTGCTTCTATCAACTTTTCTGTACTTGACTGAAGAAGCCTACTGTGTAGGCGAAACGTTTCATAATAAAGATACCTAACTGTTGCATATGTGTCTTACCTAACAACCTGTCGGTATTTTATACCATTTTAATGTTCAATCTGTCAGACACTGCAACACAAGGGTATCTTGGTACAGACCTGCAATCAACTTCGACAACTTCCACCAGTGAGAGCGGCTGGATTTGAGAAGGACCTGACCTTTCAACATCTGAGTTCTTACCTCTCCTAGTGGCCTACGTCTCACCTCATGGCGCTATAAAAGCTCCATCCTGTCACTTCATCTCCATATTGTTTCATACTATGGAACAATGCTCTTCTCCAGACTGAGGGACTGACCACCTCAAAACTTTAAGGGTGATGGACTGATTACATCGTCTTCAAGTATCTTCTGCTTCTATCAACTTTTCTGTACTTGACTGAAGAAGCCTACTGTGTAGGCGAAACGTTTCATAATAAAGATACCTAACTGTTGCATATGTGTCTTACCTAACAACCTGTCGGTATTTTATACCATTTTAATGTTCAATCTGTCAGACACTGCAACACAAGGGTATCTTGGTACAGACCTGCAATCAACTTCGACAACTTCCACCAGTGAGAGCGGCTGGATTTGAGAAGGACCTGACCTTTCAACATCTGAGTTCTTACCTCTCCTAGTGGCCTACGTCTCACCTCATGGCGCTATAAAAGCTCCATTCTGTCACTTCATCTCCATATTGTTTCATACTATGGAACAATGCTCTTCTCCAGACTGAGGGACTGACCACCTCAAAACTTTAAGGGTGATGGACTGATTACATCGTCTTCAAGTATCTTCTGCTTCTATCAACTTTTCTGTACTTGACTGAAGAAGCCTACTGTGTAGGCGAAACGTTTCATAATAAAGATACCTAACTGTTGCATATGTGTCTTACCTAACAACCTGTCGGTATTTTATACCATTTTAATGTTCAATCTGTCAGACACTGCAACACAAGGGTATCTTGGTACAGACCTGCAATCAACTTCGACAACTTCCACCAGTGAGAGCGGCTGGATTTGAGAAGGACCTGACCTTTCAACATCTGAGTTCTTACCTCTCCTAGTGGCCTACGTCTCACCTCATGGCGCTATAAAAGCTCCATTCTGTCACTTCATCTCCATATTGTTTCATACTATGGAACAATGCTCTTCTCCAGACTGAGGGACTGACCACCTCAAAACTTTAAGGGTGATGGACTGATTACATCGTCTTCAAGTATCTTCTGCTTCTATCAACTTTTCTGTACTTGACTGAAGAAGCCTACTGTGTAGGCGAAACGTTTCATAATAAAGATACCTAACTGTTGCATATGTGTCTTACCTAACAACCTGTCGGTATTTTATACCATTTTAATGTTCAATCTGTCAGACACTGCAACACAAGGGTATCTTGGTACAGACCTGCAATCAACTTCGACAACTTCCACCAGTGAGAGCGGCTGGATTTGAGAAGGACCTGACCTTTCAACATCTGAGTTCTTACCTCTCCTAGTGGCCTACGTCTCACCTCATGGCGCTATAAAAGCTCCATTCTGTCACTTCATCTCCATATTGTTTCATACTATGGAACAATGCTCTTCTCCAGACTGAGGGACTGACCACCTCAAAACTTTAAGGGTGATGGACTGATTACATCGTCTTCAAGTATCTTCTGCTTCTATCAACTTTTCTGTACTTGACTGAAGAAGCCTACTGTGTAGGCGAAACGTTTCATAATAAAGATACCTAACTGTTGCATATGTGTCTTACCTAACAACCTGTCGGTATTTTATACCATTTTAATGTTCATTATTTCTTGGGTAGCTTTGAAAATTGGGTTGGGCTAATGTGTTGTTAGTGGGATGAATTGTAAAGGACCTGCCTAGTATGGGCCAGCGGGCCTGCTGCAGTGTTCCTCCTTTCTTATGTTCTTATGTTCTTAAATAATTGTAATAAAGTTGGTAGAATTACCGACAATATGTAAAGTAAAAGGACACAAGTGCAACTAATGTGACATTTATTGTGGCAACGTTTCGCTCTCCAGGAGCTTTATCAAGCCATTACGTAATGGCTTGATAAAGCTCCTGGAGAGCGAAACGTTGCCACAATAAATGTCACATTAGTTGCACTTGTGTCCTTTTACTTTTCTTAAATAATGTAGAACTTAGTCATACAGATTGCGAAAAGGACTTGGGGGTTATGGTAAGCAGCAACCTTAAACCAAGACAGCATACATTCTACAAGATTGATGGACTGAACACTTCGACTCCAGGCTGAGGGACTGATTACCTCAAACTACTCCTCTCCTTACGCCTTTCTACTTTGTATCGGACTGATGAAGCCACTGCGTGGCGAAACGTTTCCTGAAAAAAGATTCCAATATGTTGAACATCAAAATGGTATACAATACCGACAGGTTGTTAGGTAAGACACATATGCAACAGTTAGACAACTTGTGATGAATGGTTTGAAAAACAGTTAGAATGAACATCAAAATGGTATACAATACCGACAGGTTGTAAGGTAAGACACATATGCAACAGTTAGACAACTTTATTCCGAAACGTTTCGCCTACACAGTAGGCTTCTTCAGTCGAATACAGAAAGAAGGCAGGAACAGTAGAGATGTGAAGACGATGTAATCAGTCCATCACCCTTGAAGTCGTAGAATTTGAGGTTGTCAGTCCCTCAGCCTGGAGCAGTTCAGTTCCATAGTCAGGAACTATCTGAAGATCAAGCGACAGTGCAGAGACTTAAATACTGTCGGAAGGAGAGGTGCAGAGTAGTAGTAGTAGTGAAAATGTAGCCACTGACAGGTCATGTCCCTCTCAGATCCAACCCTTTTTCACTTGAAAAGCTTGTCCAAGGTGTTTTCTGTACTAAGATGCCATGTGTTGCAGTGTCTGACAGGATGAACATCAAAATGGTATACAATACCGACAGGTTGTAAGGTAAGACACATATGCAACAGTTAGACAACTTTATTCCGAAACGTTTCGCCTACACAGTAGGCTTCTTCAGTCGAATACAGAAAGAAGGCAGGAACAGTAGAGATGTGAAGACGATGTAATCAGTCCATCACCCTTGAAGTCGTAGAATTTGAGGTTGTCAGTCCCTCAGCCTGGAGCAGTTCAGTTCCATAGTCAGGAACTATCTGAAGATCAAGCGACAGTGCAGAGACTTAAATACTGTCGGAAGGAGAGGTGCAGAGTAGTAGTAGTAGTGAAAATGTAGCCACTGACAGGTCATGTCCCTCTCAGATCCAACCCTTTTTCACTTGAAAAGTTTGTCCAAGGTGTTTTCTGTACTAAGATGCCATGTGTTGCAGTGTCTGACAGGATGAACATCAAAATGGTATACAATACCGACAGGTTGTAAGGTAAGACACATATGCAACAGTTAGACAACTTTATTCCGAAACGTTTCGCCTACACAGTAGGCTTCTTCAGTCGAATACAGAAAGAAGGCAGGAACAGTAGAGATGTGAAGACGATGTAATCAGTCCATCACCCTTGAAGTCGTAGAATTTGAGGTTGTCAGTCCCTCAGCCTGGAGCAGTTCAGTTCCATAGTCAGGAACTATCTGAAGATCAAGCGACAGTGCAGAGACTTAAATACTGTCGGAAGGAGAGGTGCAGAGTAGTAGTAGTAGTGAAAATGTAGCCACTGACAGGTCATGTCCCTCTCAGATCCAACCCTTTTTCACTTGAAAAGTTTGTCCAAGGTGTTTTCTGTACTAAGATGCCATGTGTTGCAGTGTCTGACAGGATGAACATCAAAATGGTATACAATACCGACAGGTTGTAAGGTAAGACACATATGCAACAGTTAGACAACTTTATTCCGAAACGTTTCGCCTACACAGTAGGCTTCTTCAGTCGAATACAGAAAGAAGGCAGGAACAGTAGAGATGTGAAGACGATGTAATCAGTCCATCACCCTTGAAGTCGTAGAATTTGAGGTTGTCAGTCCCTCAGCCTGGAGCAGTTCAGTTCCATAGTCAGGAACTATCTGAAGATCAAGCGACAGTGCAGAGACTTAAATACTGTCGGAAGGAGAGGTGCAGAGTAGTAGTAGTAGTGAAAATGTAGCCACTGACAGGTCATGTCCCTCTCAGATCCAACCCTTTTTCACTTAAAAAGTTTGTCCAAGGTGTTTTCTGTACTAAGATGCCATGTGTTGCAGTGTCTGACAGGATGAACATCAAAATGGTATACAATACCGACAGGTTGTAAGGTAAGACACATATGCAACAGTTAGACAACTTTATTCCGAAACGTTTCGCCTACACAGTAGGCTTCTTCAGTCGAATACAGAAAGAAGGCAGGAACAGTAGAGATGTGAAGACGATGTAATCAGTCCATCACCCTTGAAGTCGTAGAATTTGAGGTTGTCAGTCCCTCAGCCTGGAGCAGTTCAGTTCCATAGTCAGGAACTATCTGAAGATCAAGCGACAGTGCAGAGACTTAAATACTGTCGGAAGGAGAGGTGCAGAGTAGTAGTAGTAGTGAAAATGTAGCCACTTACAGGTCATGTCCCTCTCAGAATCACGACACAACCTGAAGTTCAAGATATGGTTCAACCTGAGGGGAGAACCAATATTGACTCCTCTCAACAAGGAAATGTATACCACCTTGAAGAGAGTCATGGAGACAGATCGCTCATTCACCCTGGAGGAACTGGACTCTCGGCAGAAGATCACCAAGGGTGTAGTGATGCGATACCCGCTGATGATGCCCATCGAGGCAGTAGCAGCTCACCCCAGTGTGGTGTCAGCTCAACGTCTCAAGGCAAAGACGGCAGGCAACGCACCGACCCGACAGGTTCTCATTCAGCATGTAGGACCACTGCCATCCCAGCTGGACCTCGGTTCTTGGGGCAGGTACGATGTCAGGACCTTCACAGCAGAACCAGTTCGCTGTTTCAAGTGTCAGCGTTATGGACACCTGGATGCACTATGTCCGAACAGAGTAATCTGCGGTGTCTGCAGCCAGCACCACCATACCGAGGAATGCATCACCAAGCTGAAAAATGCATCGCCACCCACTCCACAATGCCCGAACTGCAGGCAGAAACACCATGCCTGGAATCCTCGATGCCCCGAGAGGCTCGCCAGAATTCAAGAAGTCTGGAAGACGCCAAAAACTCGGCAACAGGCTACGACGGATCATCAAACGATGGGTGCAGAGAACCCTGCCATACCGCAGATCTCTCAGCAGCTAAACCAAGTCAATGCCCAGGAATTCCCAACCCTAGAAGCCTCAACCAGGCGTCAAGGTCAAGAACCTCCTGCACCCCTACCTCAACGAAGAAACAGAAACAAGAGGAACAGGAGGCGTCAACAGGGTGCATCGGGTCAATGCGATCAGCAGGCTGCACTAAACGAGCCCCGACCGGCCATAGCACGACAACGCAGGCACTCCTTACCCGGCACAGGCGCTTTGCAGACTCAACTGGCACCTCACCAGCAGATCCCGGCTACTCAACCTGGTATACAGCAACAGACCACGGTGCATACAATAAAGAAATCCAACCCTCAGCAGTCCCTACAGACCACAGCAGCCCAGATAATATCCACTGTTTCGAACCCATCTCCAAAGCAGGCCCTCACCAGGGAGGATCTCGTAGCACTCATCAAGGTGTTCACGGATCTTATTTGCAACACAATCAACTCCACGGAACAACAGAGCGCATTCCGGCAGATGGTCAGTACTCTCCTGAGAGTGTGCTTTCTGACCGAAGAGGAGACAGTGGATGCCATGAATTTGCAGGTTCTCAGAGCGGGCAGGACTCAGTCTCCAGCTCAGGAAACAGCAGCGATGGAATAACCTCTGGGCCAAATCACACCCTCAAGGTCCTACAATGGAACATTCAGGGCCTGAGGGGCAAACAGCACCTCTTGCTGGAGGCAGTAATTCGGGATCGGGTTGACATCGTCTTGCTACAAGAAACTCTGACTGTCCCGACTATGTGCCCGAGACTACCCGGTTTTGCTGGGTATTTTCGGCACATGGACCCGGGCATTCACTGCAGAGGCACAGCTGTATTTGTATCCAATACAATACCTCACGAGGTTATAGCCAACCCTGTGGACTGTGGGGAGGATGTCGAGGTACAGGCCATCCTTGTGCACATACCTGGGGCGCCCATTACCATCTATAACATCTACAAGAACCCAAGACACACCCTCGACATTGCAGAGCTCCTCGCACTAGCACGCACTGAGTGTATTATTGTGGGTGGAGATTTCAACGCACATCACCCTATTCTGCACTCTCACTCAGCAACCAATGCTGCTGGCAGACATATAGCAATGCTCCTACACGATATTCCAGAGGTAAAGTTGCTAAACAATGGAGACCCCACACACCTGTTGGGTGGCTGCCTCGACCTTACCTTCGGGTCAAGACAACTCGCAGCAGGAGCCACATGGGAAACTCATCCTCACCTTGTCAGTGACCACTTTGCAGTGATCACCACCTTCAACATCAACAGGCCTCCCACAGTTGTGCTGCCTCCTAGATGGGACGTAAAGAGGGCCAACTGGAAGGTGTTCCAGGATTATCTTCATAACTGGTGGTCCACATACTCTCTATCTGAAGACTGTGATACGGCTGAACAGGAGCTAATCACTGTTCTCATCCAGGCAGCAGAGTGCGCAATTCCAAAGAAGTCCGCAGGACGCACTCACAAAAGAGACTGGTGGTTCTACAACGACGAGGTGCGGGAGCAGAACCACCGCATCAACTCTTTTAGGAAGCTATACAGGCGTAACCCTACGGCAGAGAACAGGAATACTCTGAGAGCCATTGTGCAGCATGCCCGCAGAATCTCTCTCAGAGTAAAAACTGAGAAATGGCTGGAGTGGTGCTCAACATTCGGGCATCACACCACCTTATCTGAGATATGGGGCAAGCTCAACATAGCAACTGGCAAGAGCAAGCCGAGGCCACCAGCACACCCGAACCCATCCCAGGAAGCAGAGAAACTAGTGGAGCTTTTCACTTCCAGGGGAGCCTCCACTCAGCTCCCACAGGACATCCGGAATATACAGACGGATCTTCTGCCACAGCGCCAGCTAACGATACAAGCTGCATGTGAGTCGGAAGATGTGACTGATGTAGACCTCACGGACTTGGAACTCCGACGTGCCATTAAGAACACAGGTGACACTGCCCCGGGCATCGATGGTGTGACGTACTCCATGATTGCACGGGCTGGGCAGAGTGGATGGGAGGCCATACTAGACGTCATTAACAAGTCGTGGAGGGCCAGGACACTCCCAGCAGCTTGGAAGAAAGCTACAATCGTACCAATTCCAAAGCCCAAGGACCCAGGCAGTATGAGACCCATATCGCTGACCAGCTGCTTAGCCAAGACTGCTGAGAGGATGGTGTTAAACCGCCTCCTATGGAAACTTGGACCCTCTCATCATCACATATTTGGCTTCACCAAAGGAGTGGGAACAGCAGAGTGCATAACCACTCTACTAAGCCAGATTGCTGATAGCAACAAAAAACCTAGTATCGTCGTCTACCTCGACCTTGAGAAGGCATTTGAGCTGGCCAGCCCCACAGCAATTCTGGCAATACTAGCTCGGAAGGGAATCAAAGGACGCCTCCTGGCCTGGATAGAGTCCTACCTTAGGGGCAGGCAGGCCTGTGTCAGCTTTCAGGGACACTACTCTTCCTTTAAAACCCTGGAAAACGGTACGCCACAAGGAGGTGTGCTCAGTCCTACCCTGTTTAACATCCTTATGCAGGAACTTGTGAGCCTTCCCTTTCATAGTGGTACACAGCTCCTCAGCTATGCTGATGATCTTGCACTAGTAGTGAATGGGAAAGGCAATTTAGAACGACAGGCTCAGAGAGCTTTGGACCTAATTACGCAGTCTTGCAAGGAACTAGGCCTCAAGATCTCGGCCGAGAAATCTCTTGCAATGATGTTCAAGGGACCAGATCCTATGAATAGATTACGTATTCAGGATATAGAACTTGAGTGGACAGGCTCCTACCTGTACTTGGGAATCTACATTGATAAAAAGCTGACCTTTCAGAAACAGGCCGAGTATGTCAGGTCACGTGCTCTACTCAGACTCAACGCCATGAGAGCCATGACGAGGCACCGTGCAGGGGCAAGCAAAGATGTACTTCGCTTGTACTATATACAAGCTATACGCTCGCTCATTGACTACAGTGCACCGGCTTTAGCTCATCTCTTCCCGCAGAGCAGGCAAAGGGTGGAGGTCGTACAAAACCAGGCGATAAGAACTATGCTTGGTGCCCCCATCTGGACCAACACAGTATGTCTCAGATCTGAGGCCCGGCTTCCTTCCTTGGCTGACAGAGTAAGATACATAAACGCCTGCAAAGTGGCCACGATTCTGCACCGGCAGCAAGGTACCCCACTAAGGAGACGGATATTAACAACCATGTCACAAGATCCCACACTCTTCACGGACTACTCCTGGATTCGTTCGTTTTGTGCTGCTGGGCGGAAGCTGCTGCCTGTACAGCTGCTCTGTGAGAAGAGTTGTGACCTTCCTGTTGCTGGGTACCATCCACCACCTCCCTGGCGCCCAGATCCAGCCGATGTTTTCATCATGCAGCTGCCCATCTCTAAGTGTCTCTGCAGTCGAGACACCCTCAGCAATCATGCTGAGACAAGCATGGCACTGGCAGAGGGAGGCACATGTGCAGTGTATTTCACAGATGGTTCTGTCGACCCTGATAGGAAGAGAGCAGCAGCTGGACTGTACCACAATGGTCACACACAAGGCTGGCGACTCCCTGACCACTGCACGATCCTTCAAGCTGAGCTGGTGGCGATTCAGCAGGCATTGTCACATGCCCTACGACATCGACTCCGACCTGTCATACATGTTGATTCCACCTCTGCAATCAATGCCCTCTCCCATCCTCAACCACAGGATAATGTTCACCTCATCACATCGATCCTGAGCATAATGACAGCCTTAGAAGTTCAGGGTAATAGATCGACATTGAACTGGATCCCCAGCCATGCTGGCATCCGGGGAAATGAGGCGGCAGATGATGCAGCCAAGGCAGCAACAGACTATCCACATGTTGGGATTACTGTCCCAATCAGCCTACGACAGACCAAACTGGTGGCTGCCAGAGCCACGAAACTTATGGGGGAGGTCTTAGGTGATACCCCATCTCAACAGTGGTACCGAGCAGCGACTCAGGGAGAACCCCCTCCATATGATAGAAGCTGGTCCAGAGCGCAGTGTACCGCCATCCATCGGCTTCGTTTGGGCTTTCCCACAGCCAAGATGATGGTAGACAAGGCTGAGGAGGAGATGTGCCAGTACTGTCAGCACGTTGTCCAGCGGCCCCTAACACACTATCTTCTAGAGTGCGAAGCTACTGAGACACTCCGCAGGCAACTAGGGGTGATATTCCCTCCCGAAGAGGACCCAGAGATGACTGCGGCCATGCTAGTGTACCATGGGGTCAACGAACCAGACAAGCTGTTACCTGTAATAATGACATATCCTCCTCCTCGCTAGTGTCCATAGTTACATATGGTGTCGCTTATGAGATGCACCAGTTGAACTGACCAGAGGGGCGCTTGAGCGGCATGCGTCGCATCATTGTGGAAACCTTTCTCCATCGGGAGCCAGAGACGGGTCATCGCAAGATTGGGACCCGTGCCAGGACTATGGTCTTGGCGAACATTATACATACATACATACCCCAGCTTTTGTGATTGAAAAAGCTGTCAGTCGTCATAGGATTCCTGACTATGGAACTGAACTTCTCCAGGCCGAGGGACTGACAACCTCAAATTCTACGACTTTAAGGGTGATGGACTGATTACATCGTCTTCACATCTCTACTGTTCCTGCCTACTTTCTGTATTCGACTGAAGAAGCCTACTGTGTAGGCGAAACGTTTCGGAATAAAGTTGTCTAACTGTTGCATATGTGTCTTACCTAAAATGGTTTGAAAAACCGACAAGTTGAAGATTGAGACACTTATGCAGCATATGGGAATCTTTATTCAGGAAACGTTTCGCCACACAGTGGCTTCATCAGTCCAATACAAAGAGGAAGGCGTAAGGAGGGGAGGAGTGTGAGGTAATCAGTCCCTCAGCCTGGAGTCGATGTGTTCAGTCCATCAATCTTGTAGAATGTACAGCATAGGAACGAACGAACGAAAGTTCAGGTAAGATCCCAAATGGGATGAGCGGGGAAGACGGGACAGACGAAGAATAGTGCTGGAGAGGAGTGTTCTTAGTCGTAGAAATAGAGCCAGGGCTTAACCCAGCAGCAAAGGCGATCGTGGGACAGATATTGAAAAGAGAAATTCCGGTTCTTCTGTTGGGACTCCGGTGGGGTGAGCTGGGAGTAAGGGACTTGCGACGTTTAGAGCTAGAGAGGAGTGCAGAACTGAGTCATGTCTTAACCCAAAAAAGCTAAGGCGAACGTGGGTCAGAGAATGGTACCTGTCTTAGAAGGTACCTGTCAGCGGATCCAAGGTTATTTGTAAGTAGGGTTAGGAGCAGGATCATGCAAGGAGTAGAAAAGGTTGTGTTGGTTTGTGGGTCTGCGAATGTCTTCGTCAAGGAGAGAGGTCCAGTAGTCATGTCGTGTCTCAAGTTTGTCTATCTGTCTGTCACTGAGCCTCTTCCAGTACAGATTCAGCGCAGGGACGTCTAACTTGGCATGGAGAGACTCGCTTGTGGCGAAGTCCTCCCATCTGACATC
Organism: Cherax quadricarinatus; assembly: GCF_038502225.1. NCBI lineage: Eukaryota > Metazoa > Arthropoda > Malacostraca > Decapoda > Parastacidae > Cherax > Cherax quadricarinatus. Next base: position 13,874,049 of record NC_091310.1, read on the forward strand.
AAGCACCCAGCGCAGCGCCTTGTTCTGGACACGCTGCAGTTTAAGTAAGTTTGTTTTTGCTGCAAGAGAGAGGGCTAGAGGAGAGTAAGTTATCAGAGGACGTATTAGGGATTTGTAGAGGTGTAGTTTGGTGCGTTGAGAGGCATGTTTCAGCTTGTAGAGGCCCGCAAGGGCCTTACTAGCTATTGCATGCCTTGAGTGAATGTGTCCGTGTAAACGAAGAAGGTAGTCAAGATTAACGCCAAGGACAGTGACAGATTGTGTGATAGGGAAGTAAGTGCGGGTGTCAGCTGTTCTGAGTTCGACAGGTAATGGAGGATCACGTTTCCTGTAGTTAAAATACGTAATGCTGGATTTTGCTGCATTGGTTTTGATCCTCCATTTTTGTTCCCAGATGGCTATCCTGTCAACCTCATTTTGTGTTTTGTGTGTGAGTGTATCTATATTGGCATGAGTGATAAGTTGTGTAATGTCGTCTGCATAGGCTAGTGTGATGGAGTTGTGGTATATAGGTGTTGGAATGTCGTTAGTGTATAAAATGTAGAGGGTAGGGGAAAGGACAGATCCCTGGGGTACTCCAGCATTTAGTGTGAAGTAGTCAGAGTAACAGCCTTGGAATTTGATTCTCATGGTACGGCCGTCTAGGAAGTTGCAGAGGAGTTTACGAGTATTGAGAGGCAGGTTGAAGTTAGTGCAGAGTTTGTACTTGAGCCCCTCGTGCCACACAGTGTCAAAAGCTTTTTCAACGTCTTTTGCAACCAGGGCTGTCCTGTTTCTTTGTTTTGTGTTTATGTGGATGTAGTTGAGAATGATGTTAATGGCATCCTGTGTGGATCTGTGTGTTCTGAAGCCAAACTGGCCATCTGAAAGTAGAGAATTATGTTCCAGGTATCTGCGAAGGCGATGATTAATGAGCTTTTCAAAGAGTTTTCCTAAAGTTTCGAGGAGGCTGATAGGGCGATAGTTTCTAGGGTCAGAGTGGTCTTTATTGGGTTTAGGAAGGAGGATAGCAGTAGCAGCTTTGAAGAGGGAAGGGAAGTATCCAGAGGCAAGGGAGGCATTGAGGAGGTTTGTGTAGGCAGTAATGATAGAGTCAGGAAGGTGTTTCAGGATAATATGGTTTAGGCCAGAGGCACCAGGAGCCTTTGGAGGAAGGTGTCTGAGGAGAGTTTTAATGTCTGTGTTGGTGAAAGGAGTGTCGAGTTCTTGGGAGGAGGTAAGAGTGTCTAGATGTATGTGGCTGTCTGGTGTTGTTTCTTGTGTGTGTGCAGTGTTCCAGTGTTCTATGTTCTGAATGTGTTGAATAACGTTAGGGTGAGGTGGGTGAGCGTGGAAGATGTTCTCCCAGATGTGTTTGAAGATGTTGGTAGCAGCCTGTGGGTCTGAGATGTGTGTGTTGTTGTGGGTGATGTGTTTGAATTTGTTGGTGGGAGTAGTGCCTCTGATTTTTTTGATAAAGTTCCAGAAGGCTTTAGTGTTTTTAACACGCTGCCTGTCCGCTTGTTGTATTAGTCGTGACCAGTGATTGTTGTGGTCTTGGTCTAGGCTGTGTAAAATGTTGTTTCTAAGGTAAGTGAGATCTAATCGGACTTGATTAAATCTATGTGTGTTGTAGAGGAAGCGGTTGTGGTAGCAGATAATTAGTCTTCTTGTTCTGAGTGACGGTTTGAAGGAATAACGAGTGGTGTGAGTTTTCTTTGGTATTGCGATGTTGGCTGCTTGTGTAATGGTGTCCTGGATGAGATCAAGTTGAGTATCGATGTCAGAGATAGGTTTGTTGTTGTAGTCATAGGTGAGGTTAATATTGTCTATGTGTTGTTTGAAAGCATCCCAGTCAGCGTTCTTGTAGGAGAAGGAAGGTGTGGTTGGAATGAGGATAGGGTTGGAGGAGATGTGTAAGATGACTGGGATGTGATCAGAGCCTTTAATAGGGCCAGGTGAGATGTAGTGTTGAAATAGAGAGCTGGCTCGGTTTGCCAGAATGATGTCTGGTTTGCCTTGGCCCGTGTGGTTGAAGAAGGTATTGAAGTCTGGGCCAAGATGAATTAGGTGTTTATGGTTTGTGAAGTTGAGTAATTGGTGACCAAGTTGGTTGTTACTGGTGTGATGAAAGGCAGTGTGTTTGGCATTCATGTCAGCTAGTAGGTAAGTTGGTGTGTTGGTGTAGTTGAAGACTAAGGAGAGGTCGTGTATGTTGAGAGTAGTGTTTGGGCGAGCATAGGTGGTGAAAAAGATGAAGGGGCCAAGGTGGGTGTGTATTCTGACCGTGTAGAATTTATATTCTACAAACGTGATATCCTTTTCACAATGCTGTCGAATCGTGTGAAAATCAAGCCTGTGAATGGTGCAATAAATGACTCCTCGAAGTTAGCTTTAGCTACCGTCGTTAGGACCTGCCTGCAGGTCAAATTTACGGCAATCCACTCTCTGAAAGACTCCTTCATTGTCGTCTGCACAGATGACACGGAAGCACTAAAACTAATGGACGACTCTTCAATCAGGACCCTACAAACACAACAATTCACTCTATCCCCGTCTGGGCCAAGATGAATTAGGTGTTTATGGTTTGTGAAGTTGAGTAATTGGTGACCAAGTTGGTTGTTACTGGTGTGATGAAAGGCAGTGTGTTTGGCATTCATGTCAGCTAGTAGGTAAGTTGGTGTGTTGGTGTAGTTGAAGACTAAGGAGAGGTCGTGTATGTTGAGAGTAGTGTTTGGGCGAGCATAGGTGGTGAAAAAGATGAAGGGGCCAAGGTGGGTGTGTATTCTGACCGTGTAGAATTTATATTCTACAAACGTGATATCCTTTTCACAATGCTGTCGAATCGTGTGAAAATCAAGCCTGTGAATGGTGCAATAAATGACTCCTCGAAGTTAGCTTTAGCTACCGTCGTTAGGACCTGCCTGCAGGTCAAATTTACGGCAATCCACTCTCTGAAAGACTCCTTCATTGTCGTCTGCACAGATGACACGGAAGCACTAAAACTAATGGACGACTCTTCAATCAGGACCCTACAAACACAACAATTCACTCTATCCCCGTCTCCATTCTTGAAGTCGAAACGTTCGGTCTTTGTGAAAAGACTTGACAATATCGTCACCTCTCTCTCTACTGAAGCACTGAAGACATCTATTGAGGAACAAAACACGTGGGCCTCGGTAGACAGCATCTCAAAGATCCCCAACGCCACATCAATGCTAAAGATTACATTCTCAGACATCTCCATGGCTGCCCAAGCTCTCTCTGACGGTCTGGCCATCTCATATTACCACATTCACCCAAGTCATATAGAACAAGAACATTTCACATACATCTCCCACTGCTGGACCTGCTACTCCTATAATCACACCACCAAGGACTGCCCCATCAAGAATAAGAAGTTTTGTTCAAAATGTGGGAATGATGGACACGATTTCAGATCCTGCACCATTACTACAACACCAACATGTCTTAACTGCAAGGGTAATCATCATACCCTTGCAGCTAAGTGCCCACTCAGGAAAGAAATCATATTGAAGAAAACTAAAGTTCTGAAGAAAACCTCCAATTCACCGACATATGCTGCAATAACCAAACCACAAACCGACGCCATCAAGACTCTACACGCTAATCTACAGGCACCATCGCCCAGCAACTCCCTCTCTCCACTCCCCGACGGTGCTCCTTCCAAGGTGCTGTACTGCATGGTGTATGCACACCTTGCAAACGCAGCAAGCCCCGGCACTTTCAACACCACTATTAACGAACTATTCCGTCTGAACAACATGCCTACCTTCAATTTTCCGGAATCCACACCTTCAGAAGACATCCTCAAGATCCTTCCCAACGTCCTGAACTTTACTGCACCTACAGACCTGTCTCCTGCCCAAGCAACTGCTCCTGTAACTTCTATAACCACTTCCACCGCTGACAACGTTGATCAAGTTGCCTCAACCACCGCCTCCCACCTCTCCCAGCCTGCTGTTACACAACCATTACACCTCACAGCTGCTCCTGTCGAACCTCAGTCACCTGTTACCACCATTGTAGATTCTCCCAGTGAATCCACTCCAGAAGAGGAAGATAACGACGACTCCAGTAAACCCTCATGGGTAAACCTTACCTTTTACACTTCTCCTTCAAATACTGACACCATGACCTGTACTGAACTCTACAAAAGCCTCGGTGCTGGAACAGTCAAGTATGCATGTGAATCACCGCTTCACTTCACACTCACCCAAGTTCTTGAGTTCATCAAGCCTCTACGTTTCACCTTCAGCAACAAGGCTAAATTATACCACCTATCTAGAAGCAGCTTCAAAAAGTTTGAAAATGGCTCCATTGCTAACCTGCCTCCTCAGTTACTCCTATAACTCCCATATGTGTTCTACCCTCTGATGTGACCTAGCCTGCTGCCAGCTACTCAAGATTCAAGACTTCAACTACAACAAGTTCAATGCAACAGTCCCTGCTATTCCTGTTCTCAAGTCTGCCCCACGATCGCCTTAGCTGCTGGGTTAAGCCCTGGCTCTATTTCTCTTACTAAGAACACTCCTCTCCAGAGCTATTCTTCATCTGTCCCATCTTCCCCGCTCATCCCATTGGGATCTTACCTAAACTTGTTTGCTTGCTTGCTTACGTGAAGCAGGTGGAGGCGGGGTCATAGTGGTACCATCCACTAGTCGAAGTAGGTCTTCGTCCAAAGGTTGAACAAGTGTTGAAGAATTCTTTGTAACAAGATCCCATGATGCTGCAGTGTCTGACAGTTGTGATGAATGGTTTGAAAAACCGACAAGTTGAAGATTGAGACACTTATGCAGAATATGGGAATCTTTATTCAGGAAACGTTTCCCCACACAGTGGCTTCATCAGTCCAATACAAAGAGGAAGGCGTAAGGAGAGGAGGAGTGTGAGGTAATCAGTCCCTCAGCCTGGAGTCGATGTGTTCAGTCCATCAATCTTGTAGAATGTACAGCATAGGGCCGTAGACGTGGCTTATATACTGTAGTGAGGTGACGTGAAGCAGGTGGAGGCGGGGTCATAGTGGTACCATCCACTAGTCGAAGTAGGTCTTCGTCCAAAGGTTGAACAAGTGTTGAAGAATTCTTTGTAACAAGATCCCATGATGCTGCAGTGTCTGACAGTTGTGATGAATGGTTTGAAAAACCGACAAGTTGAAGATTGAGACACTTATGCAGCATATGGGAATCTTTATTCAGGAAACGTTTCGCCACACAGTGGCTTCATCAGTCCAATACAAAGAGGAAGGCGTAAGGAGAGGAGGAGTGTGAGGTAATCAGTCCCTCAGCCTGGAGTCGATGTGTTCAGTCCATCAATCTTGTAGAATGTACAGCATAGGGCCGTAGACGTGGCTTATATACTGTAGTGAGGTGACGTGAAGCAGGTGGAGGCGGGGTCATAGTGGTACCATCCACTAGTCGAAGTAGGTCTTCGTCCAAAGGTTGAACAAGTGTTGAAGAATTCTTTGTAACAAGATCCCATGATGCTGCAGTGTCTGACAGTTGTGATGAATGGTTTGAAAAACCGACAAGTTGAAGATCGAGACACTTGTTCAACCTTTGGACGAAGACCTACTTCGACTAGTGGATGGTACCACTATGACCCCGCCTCCACCTGGTTCACGTCACCTCACTAGAGTATATAAGCCACGTCTACGGCCCTATGCTGTACATTCTACAAGATTGATGGACTGAACACATCGACTCCAGGCTGAGGGACTGATTACCTCACACTCCTCCTCTCCTTACGCCTTCCTCTTTGTATTGGACTGATGAAGCCACTGTGTGGCGAAACGTTTCCTGAATAAAGATTCCCATATGCTGCATAAGTGTCTCAATCTTCATCATTGGTAAGGTCTCACCTAGAATATGCAGCTCAGTTCTGGTCTCCATATTACAAAATGGACATAAATTCGTTAGAAAACATTCAGCGTAGGATGACTAAATTAATACATAGCATTAGAAATCTTCCTTATGAAGAAAAATTGAAGACTCTTAAGTTACATTCACTTGTTAGACGAAGAATGAGGGGAGACCTGATCGAAGTGTATAAGTGGAAGATAGGTATTAATGAAGGGGATATTAACAAGGTCTTGAGGATATCTCTCCATGAGAGAACCCGCAGTAATGGATTTAAATTAGATAAGTTTAGATTTAGAAAGGACATAGGAAAGTATTGGTTTGGAAATAGGGTAGTTGATGAGTGGAACAGTCTACCTAGTTGGATTATTGAGGCTAGGACTTTGGGTAGTTTCAAATTTAGGTTGGATAAGTACATGAGTGGGAGGGGTTGGATTTGAGTGGGACTTGCACATCAGAGCTTATTTCTTGGGTGGCATTGAAAATTGGGTTGGTCAAATGTTTGTTAGTGGGATGAATTGTAAAGGACCTGCCTAGTATGGGCCAACAGGCCTGCTGCAGTGTTCCTCCTTTCTTATGTTCTTATAAGAACATAAGAATGTAGGAACACTGCAGAAGGCCTACTGGCCCATACGAGGCAGGTCCTTATCAAAACGACATCTACCTAAAGCTACTCAAGAAACAACTCCCGCACCCCCCAACACCAATCAAACCCAGCCCCTCCCACTCATATATATGTCCAGTCTCTTCTTAAAGCTACCCAAGGTCCTAGCCTCTATCACCCCACTGGGAAGACTGTTCCACGCATCTACAACTCTGTTAGAAAACCAGTACTTACCTATGTCCTTTCTAAATCTAAATTTATCTAACTTAAATCCATTATTCCTGGTTCTTACCTGGTTCGACACCCTCAGTACTTTATTAATGTCTCCCTTGTTTATGCCCGTCATCCACTTATACACTTCAATGATATCTCCCCTCATTCTACGCCTCTCCAGAGAGTGGAGATTTAAGGCTTTAAGTCTATCTTCATACGGGAGGTTCCTTACACAGTAAATCATTTTAGTCATTCTTCTCTGTATGTTCTCTAATGAGTCTATGTCCATCCTGTAGTAAGGGGACCAAAACTGAGCAGCATAATCTAAATGAGGCCTCACTAGTGATGTATAGAGCTGTAAAATAACTTTTGGACTTCTGTTACTTATACTTCTTGAGATAAATCCAAGTAATCTGTTGGCCTTGTTGCGCACACTGAGGCACTGCTGTCTTGGCTTTAGATTTCTGCTTACCATGACTCCCAAGTCTTTTTCACATTAGTAAGAGAACAGCAAAGCAACATGCTAATACATAAAACAGCGGTACTAGAGATTGCAATGAAGAGTTCTAGTGAACAGGTCGTCTGCTGAAATCCTTTTCCTCAACAGGTCGAGTCTCTCAGTTTGTCCTTATTTTCTTCCCAGAGATATTTTGTGATTGTCAATTATTTTTCTCAATATAGAGAAGGTGAGAGATGTGAAGATACTAGAAACTGAAAAGTGAAACATTCCTTAATTATTTAACAGTTATTTTTGGTTACATTAATTATATATTATCTTACTTCCGTAAGATAATATGTAATTAATGTCTCTAGTTTTTTCTTTATTATCCAATTCACATTTCTCTTAATTGTCACTTTTTTCATATCTTTGCAGGTCTCATTATGAATATCTTCAAGATACTGTATAACGGTATTCTCCATTACATTTACACAGAATTCTTTTAAAATTTGTACTCCGAATTTCCTTGCATCCCCTTTTCATAGCATGTACAAAATAATTTAATTTTAATCCCTTTGAAGAAAGTGCAGATATGCTCATGAGAATGTGTGAACATAAGTGCCTGACATAGTGTTTAGAATATGAGATAATGTAAGTATGCTTGGGAATCTGTGTTTGCGTGCATGCTAGAGTGGAACGAGAGCATTGTGAGTTGTAGTTTGCTTGTACATTTGAGTTTGTGAGCGTGTGTATGTGTGTGTGTGTGTGTGTGTGTGTGTGTGTGTGTGTGTGTGTGTGTGTGTGTGTGTGTGTTTGTGTGTGTGTGTGAGTGTGTGTGTGTGTGTCTGTGTGTGTGTTTGTGTGTGTGTGTGTGTGTGTGTGTGTGTGTGTGTGTGTGTGTGTGTGTGTGTGCGTGTGTGTGTGTGTGTATGTATGTACATATGTGTAAATGTAAACAAAAGTAATTAACATTAATTAATACATTATGAAACATAAATAGAAGTTACTAATTTCCACTGAGTAACCTCTGCCTGGTGTCTAGGTTGGCTGGGAGCTGTCTCGTCTAGTGGCGTACTTGTCGCGGCTATCTGGCTGGGTGTTATTACAGGACGCTGTTTTCTCCGTATTTCCTTCTGTGATTTCACCTGCCTGGACAGACTCTACAATAGACCAGCTAGATAAGACCAAATTTCCATCCAACAAGGTCACTGGGTAGAAAGGGGAAGACGAACCACTGGCCTCCACGTGGCAGGGCCTGGTAACTCTGAGGCTGGTATAAACCTTGGTAATAAATACCGATAAGTTGGTTTAGAAAGACACGTAAGCAAACACTATGACATATTTATTAGAAAACGTTTCGGTCCTGGGACCTTGATCACTTCTAACATGTTGTTGTTGTAGGTTTGCCGGTACTTCCGGCTCGGGTCTTCTCCAGATGGCGACCCGGCGATGGCCTCCCGGGCGGTGGGTGTCGTTCATCTTCTTCTTTCTTCTGTATTCTTTCTTGAAGCCCTCCGGTTGGAGGGTGACTTCTTCTGTCTTGCGGTGACTCCCCAAGTGGGAAGTATCTTCTCATTTAGCATCTTCAGCAGCATAGGAGGGCGGAGGCAGCAATTACAGGGTTCGTATTGGAGCCACACCCCAGTTTTAGCAGGCAGCAAAGTGCTGGGGAAACTTGCCTTCCCGGTGATTGATCATTGACAATCCTGCTAGGTTAGGGTAACGTCTTCGGCACCACCATTCTGGAGAGTCCTGAATTTCTTCCTTGTGGTGTAGTCGAGTGCCACAAAGCAGTGACTTTTTGAGAGTAGGTTGATCAGGGATTCAGTGGTGAATGATCTAGTTGAGTTGCAGGTGAACTTGACTGTCCCGTTGTGGAGGCGTTGAATAATTTCTGGAGTGTACATTGCGTTCTCATTCTGGTTGGTTGTGTAGAAGTATACACCAGGCAAGCAATGGACTTATTGTGAAGGAGTGGCGGTAGTACGTAGGGATGCATCCCAAGGCTCTTGTGTTTTAACCTTCTTGGCTGGCGGCTGAGACGATTGAGGTGAGGCGTCTGATTGGTCCGGTGTGACGGAGGTGGAAGCAGGTGCTGGTGGACTCTCATTGGTGGAATCGGTCGGCGTGTCAGAGGTCTCTGATTGGTCCATCTCTGTGTCGGGAGGAAGGTGTGGTAGCGGTGGAGCAGCGGTAATGTTGGCGTCATTTGCAGTGGATTTTATGATCTCTGTGGAAGGTGGAGATGCAGGGAATGTGAAACCAGGCATGTTGTTGAGCTTGAAGAGTTCGTTGATGGTGGTGTTGAAGGAACCAGGTTCAGCTACATTCTGCACATGAGCATACATAATGCAGTAAAGAATCTTGGTGGAGTCACCAGCAAGAGCTGGCGAAGAAGTGGTAGATGCAGCTTGCGTGGCTTGAAGAATCTTGGTAGTATCTGCTTGAAGCTTGGTAATAGCAGCATATGTAGTCGCTTGCGCAGTGGGTTTTTTTTTTTTGTTGGAGTTGTTTCTTATATCTCGTCTGGTTGGGCACTTGGCAGCAAGAGTATGGTGATCATTCTTACAGTTCAAGCATTTAGGTGGAGAGGCAGTAGTGCACGTCTTGAAGTTATGACCTTCTTGGCTGTAGGTATGAGTAACAGTTGGAACACTGTGGAATTTGATGGGATTTTTCTGCTTTGATGAAGGCTGGATTGATGTGGAAGTAGTGAATAGCCAGTCTCTCAGCGAGAGCTCTGGCTGCCATGTTGACGTCACTGAAGGTGACCTTCAACATGGAGGAGGCATTGAGTATTTTGGTAATGAATTCCACCTTGGCTCAAGGGTTCTGTGCTTCAATGGACAACTTGATTTCTTCGGTAGCCTGGGCAGTGATGAGCCTGTCGAGTCTCTTGAGGAACACAGTTCTCCTGGCCCTCAGAGCTGGGGAAGTCAAGACAATAAATCCCTGATCTCGTAGAGTGGTTGTAGCAGTGGTGGTAATGAGCTTTTCAACCTCTGTGTCGTCTGTACAGACAACAACGAAGGCCTCTTTGAGCGACAGAATCGCATTAAACTTGACTTGCAGTCTGCCACTGACGATAGCTGCAAGTGCTAGCTTGGACGAGTCATTGACTGTCCCACTCTCTGGTTTGATCTTTACCCTGTTCGAGAAGTGCATCGTGAAGTGTGGTCTGCTACGCTGTACGTCTAGTGAGTCGATGTGGTCAGAGGATAGCTTGTGCCTTGAGTCTGCAATCTCGGATGAAGAAAGGTGGAAAGTGAAGACGTGTAAAGGCTTGTCTTATGTAAATACAGGCGTATTTACATAACACGGGGGCCTACGGATGGAAACCTGAAAGGTAATCAGAGAGAAGGTAAAATACCTGAACATCTGGACTGTTGTTCGGGAGTCCACCTGAGGAAAGCCACATGGTAGCAGTGGCTGACTCAGAGACACTCTGAAGCTAACAGAGGATGAATCCAAAAGACCAGAAATCAGTGATACTGTTCGGACACACACATGATTGAGTCTCTTCTGTCCTTGAGCCAAAAGTATTTCTGTTCAAAGGTGATGTGAAACTAGTTTCACAGGAATGAACACACATGAGTCTAGACAGGCATAAATTTCACTGAAGGAGGATATCAAAGGTAACCTCTAGAGGATCTCTATAAAAATAGTAAAATTATAAAAAAAAAAATGCCGAAAGTAGGGTCACAGATAAATTTCTGGAAACGCGGAAATAAGAGAAGCACCAAAAATAAAATGCAGGTGGGTTCGTGCATGGCATGGACCTGAGGGTACCCCCAGACTTGTGTATGAATCCAGAACACAAACCACTGGCTCAGAATGAACTCTGAGGATCAGAGTGGATGGATCATAAACGCAAACCATTGGCTTAAAGTCTATTCTGAACTTAACGAAGTACTAGCTCAGATACAACTCTGAGGCTTTTAATAATAATAATAATAATAATAATAATAATAATAATAATAATAATAATAAAACAAAAGTAGATTAAACACTGGAGAAGGCAAACTTGCACAGCATACAGTAGACTGAGTATTTTCACTGAGTCTCTTCCATCTTAGAGTCAGAAGTATACCTGTCTGTAGGTGATGCGAAGCTAATGTATGAATTACTAACAGAAAAGACTGTAAATGGGTGACTGGCAAACCTCACTGAAGGACTGTATAAAAGAAGACTCTGAGGCTATAATAATAATAAAATAATATTAATAATAATAATAAAAGTGAATTAGACACTGGTGAAGGCAAATAATAGATATGACAAGGCCCAAGAGATCAGAAATTAGTGAATGGACACGGACACCGCAGACTCTAAGACGGAAGGGACTCAGTCATGCACTCACCTAATTGTGGCTGCAGGGGTCGAGACTCAGCTCCTGGCCCCTCCTCTTAACTGATCGCTACTAGGTCCTCTCCCTCTCTGCTTCCTGAGCTTTGTCATACCTCTTCTTAAAACTATGTATGGTTCCTGCCTCCACTACTTCACTAGCTAGGCTATTCCACTTCCTGACGACTCTATGACTGAAGAAATACTTCCTAACGTCCCTGTGACTCATCTGAGTCTTCAGCTTCCAGTTGTGACCCCTTGTTTCTATGTCCCCTCTCTGGAACATCCTATCTCTGTCCACCTTGTCTATTCCCCGTAGTATCTTGTATGTCGTTATCATGTCTCCCCTGACCCTTCTGTCCTCCAGTGTCGTCAGTCCAATTTCCCTCAACCTTTCCTCGTACGACATTCCCCTGAGCTCTGGGACTAGCCTTGTTGGAAACCTTTGTACTTTCTCTAACTTCTTGACGTGCTTGACCAGGTGTGGGTTCCAGACTGATGCTGTATACTCCAGTATGGACCTGACATGCACAGTGTACAGTGTCTTCAACGATTCCTTATTAAGGTATCGGAACGCTATTCTCAGGTTTGCCAGGCGCCCGTATGCTGCAGCAGTTATTTAGTTGATGTGTGCCTCCGGTGACGTGCTCGGTGTTATGGTCACCCCAAGGTTTTTCTCCCTGAGTGAGGTCTGTAGTCTATGTCCACCTAGCCTATACTCTGTCTTCTTTGCCCCTCCCCAATCTTCATGACTGCATTTGGCAGGACTGAATTCGAGAAGCCAGTTTCTGGAGCACATGGCCAGCCTGTCCAAGTCTCTTTGCAGTCCTGCCTCATCCTCATCCGATTTAATTCTTCTCATCAGCTTCACGTCATCTGCGAATAGGGACACTTCAGAGTCTATTCCTTCCATCATGTCGTTCGCATATATCAAAAATAACACTGGTCCTAGAACTGACCCCTGTGGGACCCCGCTCGTCACAGGCGCCCACTGTGATACCTCTTCACGTACCATGACTCGTTGCTGCCTCCCTGTCAGGTATTCCCTGATCCATTGCAGTGTCCTCCTTGTTATATGCGCCTGATTCTCCAGCTTCTGCACTAATCTCTTGTGGGGAACTGTGTCAAAGGCCTTCTGCAGTCTAGGAAAACGCAATCAACCCACCCCTCTCTCTCGTGTCTTACTTCTGTTACCTTGTCATAAAACTCCAGGAGGTTTGTGACACAGAATTTGTCTTCCATGAACCGATGCTGGTTTTCATTTATAATCTTGTTCCTTTCCAGGTGTTCCACCACTCTCCTCCTGATAATCTTCTCCATGACTTTGCACACAATACATGTCAGAGACACAGGTCTGTAGTTTAGTGCCTCACTTCTGTTTCCTTTCTTAAATATGGGGACTACATTTCCTGTCTTCCATTTCTCAGGTAGTTGCCCAGTTTCAAGGGATGTGTTGAAGATTGTGGTTAGGGGCATGCACAGCATCTCTGCTTCTTCTCTAAGGACCCTTTGAGGTATCAAGGTCACTTAGCAGCTTCTGCACCTCCTCCTCGGTTGTTCGTATGTCATCCAACACTTGTTGGTATATTCCCTCTTGGTGTTCCCGTCTGTGCTGTCTTCCCACAGCCTTTCCTGTTTCTACTGTAAAAACTTCCTTAAATCTCCTGTTTAGCTCCTCACATGCCTCCTGATCATTTCTTGTGAGTTCTCCCCCTTCTGTCCTCAGTCTGATCACCTGGTCTATGACTGTTGTCTTCCTCCTGATGTGGCTATACAACAATTTCGGGTCAGTCTTGATTTTCGATGCTATGTCATTTTCATACTGTCGTTGGGCCTCCCTCCTTACCTGTGCATACTCGTTCCTGGCTCTGCGACTGATCTCCCTATTTTCGTGTGTTCTCTGCCTTCTGTACTTGTGTTTGTGTGTGTGTGCGTTTGACCAGCATCACTGATTACTTTTATTATTATTATTATTATTATTATTATTATTATTATTATTACTATTATTATTATATCTTAAGAGTTGTCTCTGGGCCAGTGGGCAGCGCTGTGACCCTGGTGGGTTCAGCCAGAGGTTCGTCTTTGGGATCCATCCACTATTAGCTTCAGAGTTGTCTATGAGCCTAGACTGGCCCAGGTGTAGTTATTCCTGTGAAACAAGTTTCAAATCACCCTCGAACAGGGATACTCCTGACTCTAAGACGGAAGGGACTCAATTATGTGTGTTTGTTACTCTAGACGGAAGAAACTCAATCGTATGTGTTCGTTTTATTGGAAACAACACTGTTATCCTCAGAGTTGTCTTTAAGTCTCTGGTTTGTCTTTAGGATTCACCGACTGTTAGCATCCACTTTTTCTCGTCAGTAGTCAGAGGTCACTTCTGATATCCCGTCACCAGTCTTTTCTGTGAAACTAGTTTCACATTACCCTTGAACAGGGATACTTCTGACTCTAAGGTGGAAGAGATTCAATCATGTAAGTGGATTTTAACAACATCACTCATTTTTGGTCTCTTGGGTCTTGTCATATGCGACCACTGTTAGCCTCAGAGGTGTCTCTGAGTTACCAGGCCCCACTTGGATGCCAGTGTTTCGTCTTTAGGGTCCCCTCTTCCACTAATCTACCCAGTGACCTTACTGGTTGGAAAGTTTATATTGTCTAGTTGGTTTTTTATAGTGACTCTCCAGGTAGGCGAAATTACAGTAGTAATACAGAGAGAACAGCGTCCTGTAATAGCACCGACCCAGATAGCCGCGAACAGTAAGCCACTAGACGAGACAAAGCTCCCAGCCAACCTGGACACCAGGCAGAGGTTAGTCAGAAATTTCGGACTTCTATTTATGTTGCATAATGTATTCATGTTAATTACTTTTGGTTACACAATTCACGCAATTTGTCATTTTATGGAGAAACTAAAAAATTATTTTCGTGCTATGATTTTTGAGTGCCTCATCCTTCAACACTGAAAACTTGTAAATACAAATTATGAGAGGGTGCATCTTCAAAGTGCTGGTGTATTTTAGAATATTGATTCACCTGAGATAATTAGAGAATTATTGCCTTTTTAGTTTATCTACAAAGCTAGTGTTTCTAAGAGCAAGACTTCAAATAATTTAGTTCCGCATATGTCCTGTCTATGTCCTGTGTATGTTCTTTCTATATCCAGTGTAAGTCCTTTCTATGTTCTGTCTACGTCCTGTGTATATCCTTTCTATATCCTGTGTAAGTCCTGTGTTTGTCCTGTGTATGTCCTGTGTATGTCCTATGTCTTGTGTATGTGCTGTCTATGTGCTGTCTATGTCCTGTCTATGTCCTGTCTATGTCCTGTCTATGTCCTGTCTATGTCCTGTCTATGTCCTGTCTATGTCCTATGTCCTTTCTATGTCCTGTGTATGTCCTTTGTATGTCCTGTGTATGCCCTGTCTATGTCTTTTCTATATCCTGTGTATGTCCTGATTTGCTTCAAATCTTCACCGCTAATACTGATCCCGTATTTTCGCGTACATTAACGTACAGGAACTCGGAGTTCACATAACACCTTCACCTGTAGTTCACATAACACCTTCAACTGTAGGTCACATAACACCTTCACCTGTAGTTCACATAACAGCTTCACCTGTAGTTCATATAACACCTTCACCTTGTATCAATCGCATCTGCTAGAAAAATGACAGGATGGATAATGAGAACCTTCAAAACTAGGGAGGCCAAGCCCATGATGACACTCTTCAGGTCACTTGTTCTATCTAGGCTGGAATATTGCTGCACACTAACAGTACCTTTCAAGGCAGGTGAAATTGCTGACCTAGAAAATGTACAGAGAACCTTCACGGCGCGCATAACGGAGATAAAACACCTCAATTACTGGGAGCGCTTGAGGTTCCTGAACCTGTATTCCCTGGAACGCAGGCTGGAGAGATACATGATTATATACACCTGGAAAATCCTAGAGGGACTAGTACCGAACTTGCACACGAAAATCACTCACTACGAAAGCAAAAGACTTGGCAGACGATGCAACATCCCCCCAATGAAAAACAGGGGTGTCACTAGCACGTTAAGAGACCATACAATAAGTGTCAGGGGCCCGAGACTGTTCAACTGCCTCCCAGCATACATAAGGGGGATTACCAACAGACCCCTGGCAGTCTTCAATCTGGCACTGGACAAGCACCTAAAGTCGGTTCCTGACCAGCCGGGCTGTGGCTCGTACGTTGGTTTGCGTGCAGTCAGCAGCAACAGCCTGGTTGATCAGGCTCTGATCCACCAGGAGGCCTGGTCACAGACCGGGCCGCGGGGCCATTGACCCCCGGAACTCTCTCCAGGTAAACTCCAGGTAGTTCACTCCACCTGGAATAGCCATTTAGAGTTTCTTCTCCTAACAATACTCCTAACAAAGATGGAAAAAAAGAAAAAAGAAAGAAAGAAACAGTAGAAAGAAAGGAACAGAAACTCCAATTAGCGTAGATGTAAATCCATACGTCATATATCGCCTGTGGAAATGTGAAGAAACACGGTTTGATCTACGGAAAGTGCATTATAATCCAATTGAGTAAATGAAGGCAAGGGGTATC
This sequence comes from Cherax quadricarinatus, assembly GCF_038502225.1. Lineage (NCBI taxonomy): Eukaryota > Metazoa > Arthropoda > Malacostraca > Decapoda > Parastacidae > Cherax > Cherax quadricarinatus. The sequence continues at coordinate 13,890,078 of NC_091310.1, forward strand.
TTATAGCAAGAATTGCTCAAGAAAGACAAGCAGTGTGTCTTCAGCCTTGACACAGGATGTGACCTACAGTAATCAAATATATCCTAGCAGTCTATTCACTGCTAGATTACACAGGTAGTAATAGGAGACATACCCACAGGTCCCACCCGGTATGGGGTTTGATCCAATATCCTCTCCATTGTCAGCAGAGACCGTTAACCACTGCTGTATGAGGTACAAATATGAGATTTATTAAGTGATTCCAGTCGTGTAGTTGAAATATATTGTGTGATCCTGGCCAGGAATGTCAATATTTGAGACTAGGCAAACATTATGGGCTTAAATTATTATACCCGGGTGTACTCGCTTAGAATAGTTGCAAGTCAATCCTCGCCGAATGTGGGATCCAGCTCGACATATATGTTCTAACATTTCCACACTTTAGTTGTAGATATTTCCTGCTCATTCGGAACATTTGCAGCTTTAACAACTCGGCTTTCACAACTTCTCTGACTGTATGTACTCGCCTTTACACATTTATATGAGGTTGCATGAGTCGAATCTCAGCTCCTGGCTTCGCTTCTTAGCTGGTCGCTACTAGGTTCACTGTGCGTGTATAGGGGGAAGGTGGTGTGGGACTGTGCATGTGTGGGAGTGTGTCGGGTGTGTGTGACTGTGAGCGTGTGTGTGTGTGTGTGTGTGTGTGTGTGTGTGTGTGTGTGTGTGTGTGTGTGTGTTTATGTGTGTGTGTATGTGTGTTCTCACCTAGTTGAACTCACCTAGTTGTGGTTGCAAGGATCGAGTTACAGCTCGTGGCCCCGCCTCTTCACTGGTCGCTACCAGGTAACTATTATTGCTCCATGAGCTTTATCACACCTCTCCTTAAAGCCATGTCTGGATCCTGCCTCCACTACATCACTTAACAAACCATTCCACTTCCTGACAACTCTGTGACTGAAGAAATATTTCCTAACATCCCTGTGATTGATCTGAGTCTTCAACTTCCAAATGTGACCCGTTGTTGCTGTGACCCATCTCTGGAACAACTTGTCTCTGTCCACCTTGTCAATTCCGCTCAGAACTTTATATGTGGTAATCATATGCACCCCCTTCCCCTGTTTCTCTTGTCCTCCAATGTTGTCAGGTCGATTTCCCTTAACCTGTCCTTGTAGGACATACCTCTTAGCTCTAGAACTAGTCTTGCTGCAAACTTTTGCACTTTCTCTAATTTCCTGGTTTGCTTGGCTAGGTGTGGGTTTCAAGCTGGTGCTGCATACTCCAATATAGGCCTGACATACACGGTGTTCAGGGTCCAGAACGATTCTTAGATTACCTAGACGCCCATATGCTGCAGCATATATTTGGTCCATTTGCGCCTCAGATGTGCCGGGTGTTTGTAGTCTCTGGCCCCCTAGACTATACTCCGTCTGCGGTCTTCTTTGCCCTTTCCCATTCATCATGACTTTGCACTTGGTGGTTTGTGTGTGTGTTTGTGTGTGTGTGTGTGTGTGCGTGTGTGTGTGTGTGTGTCTGTGTGTGTCTGTGTGTGTGTGTGTGTGTGTGTGTGTGTGTGTGTGTGTGTGTGTGTGTGTGTGTGTGTGTCTTTGTGTGTGTGTGTCTGTGTGTCTGTGTCTGTGTGTGTTTTCTGTGTGAGACTGTGTGTGTGCCTGTGTATGCGTGTGTGTGTGTGTGTTTGTGTGTGCTTGTGTGTGTTCCTGTATATCTTGTTTTTGTGTATACTCATCTCACCTAATTACTGTTACAGTGGGATGAATCTCAGTTTCTGTTCCCACTTTTCTGCTGGTCTCTACTGGTGAGCCCTATCATACCTGTTCTCACAGCTATGCATGGATTCTTTACCACTTTCCTTACTTATTTTTTCCACATACTAACTACTCTTAGGCTCAAGAAATCTTTTCTAAAATTCCTGTGTTCTTAATTCCAGCTGTGATCTTGTGTATCTGAGACCCGCCTCTCAAGCACACTATTAGTCAAACCTGTTAATTACTCTGACTCTTTTGTACGTAGTAATCATGCCACCTCTGATTCTTCGGTTTTCTAGCATCAAAAGGCTTAGCTTCTCTAGCCTCTCTTCATAGGTCATATCCTTCAACTCTGGGACGAGTTTCGTTGCAAACTTTTGATTTTTTGCAATTTTTCTAGCTGCTTTACATGCTTAAACAGCTGTGGGTTCCATACTGGAACTGAATACTTCAAGATGGGCCTGGCATTCACAACATGAATATGTCGTGAATACCTCTTTGTTGATGTTCATGAAAGCTACCCTTAAATTTGCCAGCCTCGCGTTTGCTGTAGCATTTTTTTTTTCGGTCGATGTTTGCTTGGAACTGTGTTCACGCGGAGGTCCTTCTCTATCAGTAAGGTTTGCAGCCTTTGTCCCTCGAGACTATAAACAGTTTCCAGACGTCTCTGACCTTCAGTGGCCATTTGTCACACAACTCCTGCAGCTTGTTCAGATCCATTTATAATATTTTCTGGTCTATTTCTTTTTGTATTCGTCATATTAGTTTCACATCTGCGAACATGGACACCTCTGATTCCATTTCCTCTGTCATGTCTTTAATATACACAAAAAATAGTACTGGTCGAAGATCTGTTCTTTGTGGAATCCTCACTTGTCACTCTCGACCATTAAGAAACCCCCTCACTAACATAACTTGTTGCTTCCTTCCTCGTAAATATTCCTTGATCCAGTGTAATGTTTCCCAGTAATTCCCGACTGCTCCTAAAGCTTCTGTGCAGTTCTCTTGTGGCGTACAATATCAAAAGCCTTCTTGTAATCCCAGTATATACAATATACCCATTCTGCATTTTCTAACATTATTTGCTTCCATGCTTTTGTTTTTGCCTTCTTAAACCACTGAGAGAACCATGAGTTGATTCAGTTTTTGCTTGTGCTTGTGCTTCAAGGTAAGAATATCTCCTCTGCCTCCTGGCACTTTCTCGCTACATACTCCGTCATATCTGCTGTCTTTCCCTCTAACTCCCTTTCTTAAGACACTCTGCCTAGGAATTCTCTCATAACTCCACAGTCTCTTCTTTAGTAGTCAGGTTTGTCTTCTCCTTCACACTTTGTATTCCTTACCACGTTCACTTTCACAAGGGAATTGAACCTCATCACGGCAAGATCGCTAACCCGAAGAGGCCTCTCATACTCAATGCTCCGTTCATCAGTCACTTAAGGTGAACACAAGGTTCAGATTCTTTAGTTCGTTACCTTCTGTGTTCCAGGTTGTGTTCATGACGTATTTACACATGACGTTTTCCATTATCACCTCTAAAATTTTATCTATCCAGGTTCCTTTTCCCCTCATGTTCCTCTAGGTTACTGAGGAATGTGTGTACTCACCTATTTGTACTCACCTATTTGTGGTTGCAGGGGTCGAGTCTTAGCTCCTGGCCCCGCCTCTTCACCGGTTGCTACTGGGCCCTCTCTCTCCCCGCTCCATGAGCTTTATCAAACCTCGTCTTAAAACTGTGTATGGTTCCTGCCTCCACTACGTCATTTTCTAAGCTATTCCACTGCCTTACAACTCTGTGACTGAAGAAATACTTCCTAATATCTCTCTGACTCATTTGTGTCTTCAACTTCCAATTGTGGCCTCTAGTTTCTGTGTCCCCTCCCTGGAACATCCTGTCTTTGTCCACCTTGTCTATTCCACGCAGTATTTTATATGTCGTTATCATGTCTCCCCTGACCCTCCTGTCCTCCAGTGTCGTCAGGCCGATTTCCCTTAATCTTTCTTCATAGGACATTCCCCTTAGCTCTGGAACTAACCTTGTCGCAAACCTTTGTACTTTCTCTAGTTTCTTGACGTGCTTTATCAAGTGCGGGTTCCAAACAGGTGCTGCATACTCCAGTATGGGCCTGACATACACGGTGTACAGTGTCTTGAACGATTCCTTACTAAGGTATCGGAATGCTGTTCTCAGGTTTGCCAGGCTCCCATATGCTGCAGCAGTTATCTGGTTGATGTGTGCTTCCGGAGACATGCTCGGTGTTATACTCACCCCAAGATCTTTCTCCTTTAGTGAGGTTTGCAGTCTTTGGCCACCTAGCCTATACTCGGTCTGTGGTCTTCTGTGCCCTTCCCCTATCTTCATGACTTTGCATTTGGCAGGATTAAATTCGAGAAGCCATTTGCTGGACCAGGTGTCCAGTCTGTCCAGGTCTCTTTGACGTCCTGCCTGGTCCTCATCAGATTGAATTCTCCTCATTAACTTCACATCATCTGCAAACAGGGACACTTCTGAGTCTAACCCTTCCATCATGTCGTTCACATATACCAAAAATAGCACTGGTCCTAGGACCGACCCCTGTGGGACCCCGCTCGTCACAGGTGCCCACTGTGATACATCATTACGTACCATGACTCGTTGTTGTCTCCCTGTCAGGTATTCTCTGATCCATTGCAGTGCCCTTCCTGCTATATGCGCCTGATGCTCTAGCTTCTGCACTAATCTCTTGTGAGGAACTGTGTCAAAGGCCTTCTTGCAGTCCAAGAAGATGCAATCAACCCACCCCTCTCTCTCGTGTCTTACTTCTGTTATTTTATCATAAAACTCCAGAAGGTTTGTCACACAGGATTTGCCTTCCATGAATCCGTGCTGGTTGGCATTTATACTCTTGTTCCGTTCCAGGTGCTCCACCACTCTCCTCCTGATAATCTTCTCCATAATTTTGCATACTATACACGTCAATGACACAGGTCTATAGTTTAGTGCCTCTTTTCTGTCTCCTTTTTTAAAAATGGGAACTACATTTGCCGTCTTCCATACCTCAGGTAGTTGCCCAGCTTCCAGGGACGTGTTGAAGGTTGTGGTAAGTGGCACGCACAACATATCTGGTCCCTCTCTAAGGACCCACGGGGAGATGTCCGGTCCCATTGCCTTTGAGGTATCGATGTCCCTTAGCAGTTTCTTCACCTCCTCATCTGTATGTATGTCGTCCAACACTTGTTGGTGTATTCCTTGCTGGTGTCCCCATCTGGTCTGTCCCCCCAGAGTCCTTCCTGTCTCTACTGTAAATACTTCCTTAAATCTCGTGTTGAGCTCCTCACATACCTCTTGATCGTTTCTTGTGAGTTCTCCACCTTCTTTCCTCAGCCTTATCACCTGGTCCTTGACTGTTGTCTTCCTCCTAATGTGGCTATACAGCAGTTTCGGGTCAGATTTGACTTTCGATGCTATGTCGTTTTCATACTGTCGCTGGGCCTCCCTCCTTATCTGTGCATACTCGATTCTGGCTCTTCTACTAATCTCCTTGTTTTTCTGGATCCTATGCCTCCTGTACCTTTTCCATTCTCTGTTGCACTTAGTTTTTGCCTCCCTACACCTTCGGGTAAACCAAGGACTCGTTTTGGTCTTCCTATTATTTCTGTTTCCCTTGGGAACAAAACTTTCCTCTGCCTCCTTGCACTTTGTTGCCACATATTCCATCATCTCGTTTACTGATTTTCCTACCATTTCTCTGTCCCACTGAACCTCCTGCAGGAAGTTTCTCATACCTGTGTAGTCCCCCCTTTTATAGTTTGGCCTGTCCCCTTCAGTTCCTGTTAACTTCTCCACTTGTAACTCTACTATATAATCAAAACTCAGAACCACATGATCGCTAGCTCCAAGGGGCCTCTCGTAAGTGATGTCCTCAATGTCTGAACTGCTCAGGGTGAACACAAGATCCAGTCTTGCTGGCTCATCCTCCCCTCTCTCTCTGGTTGTGTCCCTGACATGTTGATGCATGAGGTTTTCAAGTACCACATCCATCATCTTGGCTCTCCATGTTTCGGGACCCCATGTGGCCCCAGGTTTTCCCAGTCGATCTCCCTGTGGTTGAAATCGCCCATTACCAGTAACTTTGCTCTGCTCGAGTGAGCTCTTCTTACCTCCTCAGCCAGTGTGTCCACCATCACCCTGTTGTTTTCTTCGTACTCCTCTCTTGGCCTCCTGCAGTTCTGTGGTGGGTTATACATCACTCCAATGACTACTTTATGTTCTCCGGACTGAATTGTACCTACAATGTAGTCTCTTTCTCCAATCATGTCCATGCCTTCCATTTCCTCAAATCCCCATCGGTGTTTTATGAGCAGTGCAACCCCTCCTCCCCCTCTACTCCTTCTATCTTTCCTCAAGATCTGATATCCCATTGGGAAGATTGTGTCTGTTATTGTCTCAGCAAGTTTTGTTTCTGTGACTGCTATGATGTCTGGGGATTTTTCACTGATTCTTTCGTTCCACTCCTCATGTTTATTCGTTATTCCATCCGCGTTTGTGTACCAAACTTTCAGTTTCTTTTCTATCATTGTGGTCATGCAGGAATATTGGGGTTGGGGGAGCGAGAGCCTTGGTGGGGGCCTATATGGGGCTGTGGTGTAGGTGGGGTTTGTGATGATGGGGGTGGGGTCAGAATGCCCATAAGGGACAGCTGTTGGGGTGAGGTTTGTGATATGGGGGTTGGTGGCAGAGGGAACAGTGGGTGGGTTGTAGTATAGGTTGCTCAGTTGCGTTGGGAATGTCGTGGTTGGAGTCTTTTGGTGGGAGATTCTGTGGGGTGTGTTTGCCCTTCCTCCTGTGTCTGGGTCCTGCTCATCTTCGTCATTGCCTCTCGTTCCTCCTTGCGTCTCTGTACCCTCTCCTTCAGTGTAGTCCTTTCGTCTTGTGTTCTGTCGCGATCGAGGTATACTCTCTGGTACCCCTGTTTGTCCCTCAGTCTTGCTTTCTCTTGCAGAATCCTGGTTCGAACTGATTCTTCCTTGAAAATTACTTTGACAGGCCGTATCCTTCCACTCGCAAACCACCCAATTCTCTGAAAATTTGTCACCTGGGTCATATCGCCCTCACCTATTGTTTTCATGATGCCTTCAATCATTTTTTTCTCCTCCTGTTTTATTTCTTCAAAGTTGTCCCCCTTGGCTTCTTGGAGCCCGTACACAAAAACTGACCTCGCCCTTTCCTCCTCCCACTGAGTCTCCATCTGCTTCCTCTGAGGCATTTCATTTCCTTCCATTGACATGTTCTTGCCTTCAGTCCCTGTCATATCTGAAACTTCTATTCTCAGTGAACTGTCTTTCATGACCAGCTGTCCCTTGCTACTGCAGTTGGCTGTTAGAATCTCTGCATATAGCATACCTTCATTGTCTTCGGACCTGTCATTTGATCTTAGTGTACTCCTCGTCTTTTCCCTGGCCCCACGTGGGTCTGATAAGGCCTTCGCGTACGGCATGTCTCCGTTGTTGCTTACCGTCCCCTTGTCTGCGCCTGATGTCACATCTGAATTGTCATTTGTCTCTCTAATCTGTTTCAGGCTTTGCAGTTTCTCTTCTAAGCACTGTATCCTAGCTTCTGCTGCTAAGACCTGTACTTCCCACTTCCTGCACTCCTCAGCTATCCGCTGAGGAGTGTGTGTGTGTGTGTGTGTGTGTGTGTGTGTGTGTGTGTGTGTGTGTGTGTGTGTGTGTGAGTGTGTGTGTGTGTGTGTGTGTGTGTGTGAGTGTGTATTATCCATTTGTATTTAACTATTTGCTGTCACAGAAGTCGTGTCTGAACTCCTGGTTTATAGTAGCCCTTATGATTTCACTCTATCCTTACTTCCATATCATTTTAATTCTTAAATTTATATATAGATCTTTCTGCTACTAGTTTGTAGTTGAGATCCTTCCACTTCCTGTGACACATTTGTCATTTTAATTTCCATCTCTACCCTCTTGTATGCGTTTTTGCCTCACGAACAGCCTATCCTCTATATATTTTGTATGTCGCTATCATGTCTTCTCTGATCCACTGTGAATAGTCTTCTTACAAACTTTTTCACTTTTCCAGTTTCTTGACATGGCTTATCAGGTGTGGAATGCATGTTGTATTCTCTAAGACAGACTTGATACATCATGTATTTGTCATAAATGCCTCTCTAGTAAGATTCCTTGAAGTTAATCTAAGATTTGTCAAACACGAGCATACCAATCAAAGGTTATTTGGTTGGCATGCTCGTCAAGCAATATGCTCAGTGCTGTGCTCAACACGAGGGCCTTATTCTTGATTGAGATTCGCCTACTTTCCAAACTTATTCTTAATTTGTAGAATATTTGCAATTCTAATTTTCATAACCTTGCTTTTGCTGTAGTTGAATTCCAATAGCTACTTAATAGACGAATTCTGCAGCTTGTACAAGTCCCTCTGTAGCCTTTACGTGTCTTATCCTGTTTGGTCTCCACATTACTGTCAGATCATTTTCGAAGACGGATACTTCAGACTCTGTCACTCTTGGCATGTCGTTGACGTACACCAGATACTGCGCAGGACTTAGTAAAAATCCTAGGGGATACCATCCTGTCAAAATTGCCCATTACCATGCATTTTCTTCATCAATCTCTCTTTGTGTTCTGTTGTTAGGTATTCTTTGATACTTGTAGAGTTTTCTTTTCAGCATTGTGTAGGTCTCTCGTTTGGTAATGGTTAAATGTGTCCTTACATTCCAAGAACATAAGGTTTGCAACATCTATTTTTTTATTTTCTCCTCAATAACATTGCACATTATGCAGGTCAATGAGAATGCGTATAGTTAAATGCTACCTGACTCCACAGTTTAAATACTGAGGCTACGTTTGCTGTCTTCCACACATCTGACAACTCAACATTATGAAATGAGTTGTAGATTTTTGCTAGCCTCGCACACTGCTTAATTCATGCCAGTGAAATGATCTCGATCAAAACTAATTAATTTACTTCCACTAATCCATCTTTACCCTACATGTATGGACTAATAAAAACACACAAACCAGGTAATCCAATCAGACCAATTATTAGCTCCATAGGATCGATTTCCTATAAATTATCCAAATGGCTTGTTGACATTTTGAGCCCTATTGTTGGTAAAACTTCTAACTTTAATGTTAAAAACAACATAGATTTAGTTGATAAATTAAGCTCCTTGACTGACTTAAATGATTTTAACATGGTTAGTTTTGATGTTACTTCCTTGTTAACAAAACTTCCAGTTTATGATTTATTAAGTTTCTTATCTGAAGAACTTGTTAATTATGATTTACCACTGCCAGTTCCTACTATCATTAAACTTATTAAACTTTGCATTGTTGATGCAAAATTTGTATTTAATGATAAGTTAGAAATTTGGTATGGCAATGAGAAATTCTCTTTCACCTGTTCTTAGTAATCTATACATGGATTTTTTTGAAACAAGGTTGCTTAACACAATCCTCCCTAATAGAGCTAAATGGTTCAGATATGTTGATGATATTTTATGTTTTATGCCCAAGAATTTAGATATACACCATTTCCTTGTTAAATTAAATAGCTTAGCCCATTCTATAAACTTTACTGTTGAGCTTGAGGAAAATAACTCATTGCCTTTTCTAGATGTTTTAATTATTAAGAGTAATAATGAATTCAAATTTAAAATTTACAGAAAACCTACAAATAACTTCTCCTATGTACACTATTATTCTTCACATCAAGATAGAGTTAAACTGTCGGTTTTCTCATCAATGTTTTTGAGAGCTTTGCGTATTTGTAGTCCAGAGTTCATAGATGAGGATATATCCAAAATTTATGAAATAGCTAATGATCTGAAATACCCAAGAAATGTAATTGATAATTCATTTAAAATTGCTAGAAATACTTTTTTCAACCCAAAAAGGGACAACCAATCTTATTCAATTAAAAATATGTTGGTTCTCCCTTACCATGAAAAACTGGTTGATTTGGTTGATATGCTTTCTCTTCTTAAGACTTTTAATATTAAAGTTGTATTTAAAAATCTTGATACAGTAAAAAAAAAACGTTGGATAAAGGATTCCCTCCAAAATGCTGACGGATGTGTTTATAAGATTCCTTGTAAAATTTGCGATAAAGTCTATTACGGTCAAACTGGTAAAAGTCTCGAACTTAGATTAAAACATCTTAAATATAGCATTAGAACTGGACAAGATTCCAGTCCTCTATTTATTCATGTGAGAGATTTTAACCATCCAATTGATTTCCAAAAAGTTGAGAAAGTTGTATCAAGCAACTCCATGGTTGAGAGAAATATGGTATAAACCTTGGTAATAAATACCGACAAGTTGGTTTAGAAAGACTTGTAAGCAAACACTATGACATATTTATTAGAAAACGTTTCGGTCCTGGGACCTTGATCACTTCTAACATACAGAGGTAGAAAGACATTATATATATAGGCGGAGAGTGAGGTGTGAGTGACGCATGGTGACCTGAAGAATGTCATGTTGGGATGAGGACGGGTAGACGATGAAATCATGTGACTCCTGTGTTGTTGGGTTGGTGGTGCTTAAGTATCATGTATGCCAATGTTTTTGAAATTTTGTAGTTTCCAGTGTTGCGTTCTATAGAAATATAATTGAATCTTGTTTCATAAAAAGCAGTTTTGAAAATAATATGAATATTTCCTTTGGTTTATATAAATTAGATTCATTTATAATTAGTAAAATTTGGGAAGAATTTAATAATACATTAGACAAATAATAAATCTTATTACTTTGGTAGAATATTTTGTTAATGGGATGTCGTGAGGACCTGTCTAATTGGGCCAGCGGACCTACTGCAGTGTTCCTCTTTTCTTATGAGTCGGGTATCGTCGCGCGTCAGGTGTTTCTTTGTTGTGGGATGTGACTATGAGGTGTGGTCTAGACCCTTCATATGCCTTCCTTTGATGTATTACTTTCATAGTTCCTTGACAATGTGAGTATTCACGAAAGCGCTTGGAATTTCACTACTCTTTCACAGTGGTTGTTTTGCGCTTATATATATATCTATCTATCTATCTATCTATATATATATATATATATATATATATATATATATATATATATATATATATATATATATATATATATATATATATGAACTACATCGAATCACAAGAATTTTTTTTGTACATGAAATTGGTACCATGAAAGCGGATGGTCGACGACGGTGAAGAATTCTTGATACAAGAAACTGCAGCATTCCTCTCCTCGTCCGGATCAAACATGATTTTCTCTTAATTCAAAATTCACTTCTTGAATTTTTGGGGGTGAACGACTTTTAATATAATAACAACATAAAAAACAAATATATAGGCACAAAGACGAGAACCTCTCAGAGGACACCTCTCACCAGGTCCACTTAAAGGACGCTATCATGTGAGCAGTGTTGAGTACTGCTACTTTTCAAAGTGGAGAACGAAAGTGGTTGCAAAATGTTGAAATAAAAGGATGATAAACGCTCAAATAGGCATGAGACAGGCAGTGCAAACATGCATAAATAATTTCCTGTCGGAAACTTGACTGCAGTAACATGTCTCTAGCCTGTTTTTTTTTTTTATAGCATTTTAAGTTCAAAAATATTCTCTCTCTCTCTCTCTCTCATCATCTCATGCAGTTTCGCTGTTGTATCTTTAAAAAATATTTATAATTATGGCCTTTGAACTTTTATAGCAAGGGGTTTGGTAATAGGTAACATATTTTAAGGAAAAAAAAAGATAAATAAATATACAAGATATGAAATAGAGAGAATTGACAGTAGTTTCTTGAGCTATGTATGTGTAGATAAAGGAAACTAATGGGTAGTCTTCAGAACGTGTATATTTATAGAGGAGCCACAGATATATCATATCATTTTTTAGTTGTAGCTACAGTGAGAGTAAAAAGTGAATGGAATACATGGAGAATGGAATCAGCAAGTAAGAGAGGTGAAGGTTTATACACTAAAAGTAAGAAATAAACACTTACTGGAAGAAAGATGGGCTCTCTAAATTATAGGCAATGAGGTAGAAGAGGTAAGGGGCAGATTTATAAATGTCCAGAGTGCTAAATAGAAGTTTGTAGTTACAGAAAAGTGGGCGTGGGGGAGGGAACGATGAGGTAAGAGAGATAATATAGAATATGAAAGTTTTTACAAGGTAGAAGTGATACAAGGAGAGAGGAATATATTGAGAGAAAAAGAGAAGTTAAGAGAGTAGTGAAGGAATGTAAAAGGAGAGCAAATCAGAGTGGGTGAGATGCTATCAACAAATTTACTTGAGAATAAGAAGAGGTTTTTGAGTGAGATTAATGAGTTGAGAAAGCCTAGGGAACGAACGCATTTGACGGTTATAGATAGGAGAGGGGAGTTATTAGATGGAGAGTTAGAGGTATTGGGAAGATGGAGGGAATATTTTGAGAAACTATGAAATGTTGATGAAGATAGGGAAGCTGTGGCTTCGTTCATTGGGCAGTGAGGTACAACATCTAGTAGGAGTGAGGAAAAGCCAGGGAGTAAAGCAGCTGTAATTTATGGGATAAAGATAGAAATGTTTAAGCAGGTGGAGATATAGTTTTCGAGTGGTTAGTACTTTTATTTAATAAATGTATGGCAGAGGGTAAGATACCGACGGATTACCAGACAGCATGCATAGTTCCCTTGCATAAAGGCAAAGGTGGACAAAAGAGAGCGTAAAAATTATAGGAGAATAGCCCTGTTGAGTATACCTGGTAAAGTGTATTGAAAGAATTAAGAGTAAGATGGAGTGCAGGATCACAGATGACCAAGGAGGCTGTAGAAAGGGTATGGGGTGTGTTTACCAAGTGTTTACAGTGAAACATACAGGTGAACAGTATTTAAATAAAGGTAAAGATGTTTTTGTGGCATTAAGGGAATTCAAAGAGGACTATGATAGGGCGGATAGAGGTGCAATGTCACAGAGGTTGAAGATGTATGGAATACGAGGTAAGTTACTAAAAGCAGTGAAGAGCTTTCACGAGGATAGCGAGTTTAGATTAGAGTTTGTAGGAGAGAGGGAGATTATTTCCCTGTAAAAGTAGGCCTTAGATATGGATTATGTCACCACGGTTGTTCAATGGTTGTTAATGGATGGGGTTGTAAGAGAGGTGAATGCTTGCATGTTAACAAGAGGAGAAGGATTTAAAAATAATCTAAAACAAAGTTTAAACTGTCATTCAGTTGCTTTATCCTGATGACACTGTGATTTTACGAGATTCGGAAGAGAAGTGACAGAGGTTGATGGACGAGTTTGGTAGGGAATGTAAAAGAAATAAATAAAAAGTGAACATAGGAAGGTGTAGAGTCATGAGAATAACAAAAAAAATAGGAAATGAAAGATTGGATATCAGATTGGAGGGAGGGAGTATGGAGGAAGTGAATGCATTCAGATATTTGGGAGTGGACTTGTCAGCAGATGGGTCTATGAAAGACGAGATGAATCATAGAACTGATGAGGGAATAAAGGTGAGTGGTACACTGAGGAGTCTGTGGAGACAAAGAACGTTATGCATGGAAGGAAAGAGGGGAATGTATGAGAGTATAGTTATACGAATGCTCTTATATGGGTGTGAAGCTTGGGTTGTGAATGTTGCAACAAGAAGAAGCCTGGAGGCAGTGGAGATGTTTTGTCTAAAGGGAATAAACGGTGTGAATGTAATGCAGGGAATCCATAGACTGGAAGTTAAGAGGAGGTGTGAGGTTACAAGCTGTATTATCTAGAGGGTTGACAAGGGGTTGTTGAGGTTGTTCAGACATTTAGAGAGGAAGGAACAAAACAGAATGATTTGGAGAGTGTATAAATCTGTAGTGGAAGGCAGGGTAGGGGTCGTCCTAGGAAAGGTTCGAGGGAGGGGTTAAAGGAGGTTTTGTGTGCGAGAGGATCGGACTTCAAGCATCTGTGTGAGCGTGTTAGATAGGAGCGAGTGGATTCTAATGTTTTTTTATGACTTGACGTGCAGTTGGAATTTGAACAAAGTAGCATTTATGAAGGGATTCAGGGAAACCAACAAGTCGGATTTCACTCCTGGAGGTGTGAACTACAGTGCCTGCACTCTGAAGGAGGGGTGTGGATATGTAGCAGTTTTATAACTATTGTGTAGGTGCGCCTCTGGCAAAATATTGATGGAGTAAATGATGATGAACGTGTGTCTCATTTTACGGGTCACCTGCCTTGTCGGGAAATGGGCAGTGTGTTAATAAAAAAAATTATATTGTTTGTATATCATTAATGTACTATAAATGGCCTTCACTGCGCTTCACACCAAGTACAGATCACTAAAAGCCATTGTTAAAAATATCACTTCAACAATAAATTTCCATCGAGGCAGACAGAGGTAAATTTAGCGTGTTTCTGTCACTTCCATCTCCCCAGTGTTTTTTTTTTTTTTTTTTTTTTGCCTTTGACTTTTTACTGAATGATTTTTATCCGTATTTGATTTTGGGTGAACTGTTAGCATCGTTAGGGGACACTTGTGGTATTTTTCAAGCATTTTCAACCTTTCCGGTGTCGGATATTTTTTTGTGGGGGGTGAGGGGAAGCAATTTTGATGCTTCAAAGGTTTTGTTTGAACGCGGTATGTTTTTCGGTGGTTCGAAAATTTGTTATAGGGGGGTTGCGTGGTGGTGGGTTAGAGGGAGGGACAATAATAACTTTTATGGTATATATACAAGCCACCGCACTCGACCAGATCTGCAACCTGACACAACTGGCTATACACACAGTGGCCAGCACGCCTCGTGTATGTTTGTGTGTTTTATTTTTTTAATTACCATATCGCCCGTCTCCCACCAAGGCAGGGTGGCCCAAAGAAGAAAAACTTTCACCATCATTCACTCCATCACTGTCGTGCCATTGGCGTGCCTACACTACAGCTATAAAACTGTTACATTAACACCCCTCCTTCAGAGTGCAGGCACTGTACTTCCCACCTCTAGGACTCAAGTCCAGCCTGCCGGTTTCCCTAAATCCCTTCATAAACATTACCTTCCTCACATTTCAACAGTACGTCAACTTCTAAAAACCATTTGTCTCCATTCGCTCCTATCTAACATGGTCATGCATGCTCGCTAGGACTAGCACCTCGCACTCAAAACCTCTTTTACCCCCTGCCTCCATCCTTTCCTAGGCCGACCTCTACCTCGCCTTCCTTCCACAACAGATTTATACACTCTCAAAATTATTCTGTTTCGTTCCATCCTCTCCACATGTCCTGACCACCTCAACAACCACTCCTCAGCCCTCTGGAAAATAGTTTGGTAATCCCACACCTCCTCCTAATTTCCAAACTACGAATTCTCTGCATTATATTCACACCACACACTACCCTCAGACATGACATCTACACTGCCTCTAGCATTCTCCTTGTTGCAACATTCACCACTCATGCTTCACACCCATATAAGAGGGTTGGTTTAACTATACTCTCGTACATTCCCGTCTGCTTCTATGGACAAAGTTCTTTGTCTCCCCAGACTCCTCAGTGCACCACTCACCTTTTTTCCCTCGTCGGTTCTGTGATTCACCACATCTTTCATAGACTCTCCGCTGACACTTCCAGTCCTAAATATCTGAATACATTCACGTCCTCCATACTCTCTCCCTCCAACCTGATATCAAATCTTCTGTTACCTAATTCTTTTTTTTATCCTCATCACCTTACTCTTTCCTATATGCACTTTCAATTTTCTTCTTTTACATACCTTATCAAATTCATCCACCGGACTCTGCAACTTCTCTTCAGAATCTCCCAAAAACACAGTGTCATCAGTAAAGAGCAACTATGAAAGCTCGCACTTTGTGTTAGATTTTTTATCTTTAACCCCCCACCTCTTTGCCAACACCCGAGCATTCACTTCGCTTACAACCATATCTATAAATATATTAAACAACCACGGTGACATCACACATCCTTGTCTAAAGCCTACTTTTTACTGGAAAATAATTTCCCTCTCTCCTACATACTCTAACTTGAGTCTCACTATTCACGTTAAAACTTTTCATTGCTTTCAATAACCTACCTCCTATTCCATACACCTGCAACATCTGCCTCATTGCATCCCTATCCACCCTGTCATGCGTCTTTTCCAAATCCATAAATGCTAAAAAACTCTAAATACTGTTCACTTATATGTTTCACTGAAAACACTTGGTCTACACACCCTCTACCCTTCCTAAAGCCTCCTTGTTCATGTACTATTCTACTCTCTGCTTACTCTTAATTCTTTTAATAATAACTCTACCATGTATACTCAGCAGACTTATTCCCCTACAATTTTTGCACTCTCTTTTGTCCCCTTTGCCTTTATATATGCATGCTCTCTACCAGTCCCTAAGTACCTTACCCTCTTCCATGCATTTATTAAATAAAACCAACCGCTCAAGAACTATATCCCCACCTGCTTTTAACATTTCTGTCTTTATCCCATCAATCCCAGTTGCTTTACCCCCTATCATTCTACCCACTGCCTCACGAACTTCCCCCACACTCAAAACACGCTCCTCCTCACTCCTACAAGATGTTATTCCTCCTTCCCCTGTACACGAAAACAATAGATTCCCTATCTCCATCAGCATTTAATAATTTCTCAATATATTCCCTCCATCTTCCTGATACCTCTAACTCTCCATTTAATAACTCTCCTCTCCAATATTTTAATACTCAAATCATTTGTTCTCTAGGGTTCCTCAACCTACTAATCTCAGTCTAAAACTTTATACCATTTTCAACAAAATTTGTTGATAAAATCTCACCCACTCTCTCATTTGCTCTCTTTTAACATTGCTTCATCACTCTCTTTTCCTCACTTTTCCTCTGCATATACTCTTCCCTCCACGCATCACTTCAATTTTGTAATAACCAATCATATGCTAACTTTTTCTCTCACTTCTCTCTTTACATCATCATTCCACCAATCGCTCTACTTCCCTCCCGCACCCACTTTCCTGTAACCACAAACTTCTGCTGATCACTCTAACTCTACATACTTAAACCTACCCCATACATCTTCAACCCCATTGCCTATACTCTCACTAGCCCATCTATCCTCCAATAGTTGTTTATATCTTACCCTAACTGCCTTCTCCTTCTATCCTATCTACCATTTACTCTCTCTGTAGCTAGAACTAAAAAGGGATCTAATATATCTGTGGCCGCTCTATAAATATTTACATTTTGAAGTCTACCCAACAGTCCATTATCAACCAATAGGTAGTCCAACACACTACTGTCATTACGCCCTACATCGTATCTTATATACTTATTTATCCTCTTTTTCTTAAAATATATATTACCTATAGCCAAACCCCTTTCTATACAACGTTCAGTCAAAGGGCACCCATTATCATATACACCAGGCACCCCAAACTTGCCTACAACACCCTCTCTAAATGTTTCACATACTTTTCCATTTAGGTTTCCCTCCACAATTACTCTCTCACTTGGTTCAAAAGTTCCTAAACCCTTGCTTAACATATCCCAATCTCTCTCTCTCTCATTTCTCTACACTCCTCTCTTCTCCAGTTGCATACACACTTATTATGACCCCCTTCTCGCATCCAACCCTACTTATATTTCACATAATCCTTGAATTTATATATTAATATTTCCTCTTCTCCTTTTATAAATGATCCTTCAACATTATTGCTGCCCCTTCCTTATCTCTAGCGCTCTCAGATATTCCTGACTTAATCTCATTTTTTCTCCCCATTGGAACTCACCTATCCCCTTCAGCTTTGTTTCTCTTAGAGCTAGGACATCCAACTTCTTTTCTTTCATAACATTAGCAATCATCTCTTTCTTATCAACCGCACTACATCCACGCACGTTTAAGCATCCTAGTTTTATATAGTTTATCTTCTTCACTTTTTTAGTATTTTCTACAGTAGAAGGAGTTACTAGCCCATTGCTCCCGGCATTTTAGTCGCCTCTTAAGACACGAGTGGCTTTTGGAGGGAAGATTCTTCTCCTCTCCCCATGGAGAATAGAGAAAATAAAGAACGAGAACTATTATGAAAAATAGAAGAAAAACCTAGATGTGTGTATGTATATATATGCATGTACATGCATGTGTAGTATGTCCTAAGTATACGTAGAAGTAGCAAGATATCCCGTTATCCAGCGTGTTAATGAGACAGAAAATTGGAACACCAGCAATCCTACCATCATGAAAAACAGTTACAGGTTTCTGTTTCACATTCACTTGCCTGGACGATAGTACCTCCCTGGGTGGTTGCTGTCTACCAACATACACACACACACACATATATATATATATATATATATATATATATATATATATATATATATATATATATATATATATATTTATATATATATATATATATATATATATATATATATATATATATATATATATATATATATGTGTGTGTGTGTGTGTGTGTGTGTGTGTGTGTGAAAGAATAATGAAATTCCAAGCGTTTCGTGAGTATTCACATTATCAAGGAACAAAAGTAATGCATTAAAGGAAGGCATATAAAGGGTCTAGACCACACCTTGATAATGTGAGTAGTAACGGAACGTTTCGCCAGCAAAAAGGGTGTAGGGGAGATGGTGAACTGTCGGTCTCTTAGGGTTTTCATAGAGGCGGTGTGTTTGGCATTCATGTCAGCTAGTAGGTATGTTGGTGTTTTGATGTAGTTGAAGACTAAGGAGAGGTCGTGTATGTTGAGAATAGTGTTTGGGCGAGCATAGGTGGTGAAAAAGATAAAGGGGCCAAGGTGGGTGTGTATTCTGACTGCAAGACAGTGTTGGTGAATAAAAGGGATTGGGAGAAATTCTTGTTTTATGTTAGATTTGACAAGGATGCCAATCCCATCGTGGGGATCATAGGGGGACTGTAGTGCATTATAACTATAATGGCGGATACGTTGAGGGGCTTTGAGGCAGATACCATGGTGTTGCAGTGCCTGACAAGTTGTGCAAGACAGGTATACAATACCGACAAGATGAAAGTTAAGACACTTGTGCAACATCTGGTTATCTTTATTGTTGACGTTTCGCCATCCAGTGGCTTTATCAATACAGATTCCTGGACATAATTAGATAACCAGATGTTGCACAAGTGTCTTAACTTTCATCTTGTCAGTATTGTATACCTGTCTTGCACAACTTGTCAGGCACTGCAACATCATGGTATCTTGATTCAGAGGACATCTACATGACCTTCTTCACGACTTGTACAACTGCCCATCAATTTGGGAAGGACCTACTTCCACTGGGGAATCCCGCCTACCAGTGACTATGCCCTCGTCTGCTACACGTCCCAATTCACTGACACCTATATAAGCTTCAGAATCTCTACAACCATGGTGCTGTAAACACCACCTCCAAGGCTGAGGGACTGATTGCCTCATCTTTTGTATATAGTTCTTCTGTTTTCTAATTATGTCAAAGAATCTGTATTGATAAAGCCACTGGATGGCGAAACGTCTACGATAAAGATAACCAGATGTTGCACAAGTGTCTTTTAATATATATATATATATATATATATATATATATATATATATATATATATATATATATATATATATATATATATATATATATATATATATATATATATATATATATGTCGTGCCGAATAGGAAAAACTGGTCAATTAGCAAGAACTCATTTATGTTCATGTAAAAATTTAAAAATTTTTACCAAGATAATCTTAGAAAACTTGCCTAACCTTATTATAACAAGCGCAATTTAATTTAGCCTAATCCAACTAAATATGTTTTAGAAAATTTTACAAGAATTTAATAATAAACACAATGAAATATTTTTTTTTCGTTGGGTTCAGAATGATTTTTGCGAAATTACTGAATACACAAATTTTCGCTTGCCTAATTCGGCAAGAAGACCGTTGCTATTTAAGCAAAAAACGTAAGTTTTACCTATATGGCACGACATTTATGTACAGCAAACGGCTCCGCTGTTTTACTATCTCGACCATTAGTGTCTAGCCAGACTGAGTCATGATGTGCTGCTCGTGCGAATAAAATCGTGAACCCCAAAACGCCCAGCAGCTGGAGTAATCCCTGGCTCTTTCTCTCCTAATAGTAACACCCTTCCCTTATACTTGATTTCTCATTTTTTAGCAGCCCAAATAAGCTTTTCTTCACCTATAAGCAAACGGTTTGTACCACCAGCAGCAACTGGAACTCTTCTCACAGGCCCAGATTTCATGCTGCATCCATTGTCACACCCCTTTATGATATGTAATCCATAAACACAACATGATTCAGTGAATAAATAGAAGAATGCACGAGATGCGCACCGCCCTGGCATGAACCAGATTCAGTACTTCACCGCTGTGCTACAAAGCTTTCAATATGAAGACTTCATAGATAGTATTTCTGTGGTGTGTCTGCATCAGCAGCACATGCTGTGGACATACTGTCTCTTCCGTCAGTCCTCTGAAGCTTTCATTGTACTTGAAAGTTAGGACTGAGTAATTTACTCTTATCCTTTGAAATTCTCTGATCTCCATTATCTTTGTTTAGAACTAGAACATCCAGCTTCATTTTATAAATAACATTAAAAAAACAAATTAAGAAAACCGAAAATCATAATTTCCATCTTTTTCGATTTTTTAATTTATACATATAGGATTACTAGTCCCTTGCTTCCGGCAATTTAGCCGAGTTTTGGAGACTCATTCCTTAAAGAGGAAGCAGTCTTCTGTTCCCCATCGAGATGAAAGAAACACTATAAGAACATGAACTAATAAGAATTTAGAAACGAACTCAAATGAGTGTGAATACGCATATACTGTATGAACTTTTACAACTGAATATTTAGTATGTAGGATTCCTTCTAGCACCAGTTTGCCAGAACTTACCAGAGCGGTGTAACTTCCTTGGCTGGGACCAAAGGGTTAGTAGCTGCTTCTATTTAAATTTCTAAATGAAGAAGGAGATTTTAAAATAGGGTTGTATGAATGTTCGTGAGTGTAGCAAGAAAGAGAAGACATAATTAATAAATTATGAATTAAAAGAAGATGGATATCCTAGTTTTATACCAAAATATGCTAAATGGGGTAGGAGAATTTCGAAAGGCAAAAATAAATGGAGCTGAATCTTATCAGTGAGATGATAAGATGCATTGTGGATTTCATCTTTCAAACGCATATTGTGGCATATAAGGATATTGAAAAATATGAAAGAGACAAGCACAGGCCACTGAAAATAACATCTGAGAGAGCTAGATCTAAGGAAGGGGTATCACCAATATTATACGATCAATGACTGGATGGAAGAAAGAGATATAGATATTTAAATTCATGAGTTATGTGGATAAGAATAAGGGTAGGGTGTGAATGAGGGTTATAGTAAGTGTTTATATACTTGTGGAAGGAACATGAGTAGAGAACAGAGAGAGAGAGAGCGACCAGAGAGAAAAATAAGTTAATGTGTAGGCAGTTTCATCCAAATGAGAAAATAAGTTGTGTTGAAAACTTAAATGCTGAGGTCAAGGAAATTGGTGCTAGCGGTAAATGATAATGAGAAGCCTCTAATTAAATTAGGTACAGGAAGAGGATTCGCAATAGATAATACGTATTTTAAAATAAATAGGATAATTATGTACATGGACTACAAATATACTGGATCATAATTAAGTGGTAGCTACAGTGAAGGTATTAGGCAGATGGGATAGAAGACGAATATCATCGGCTTGTAAGAGTGAAGTGCAAGTTTGCAGGAGATATTTAAGATAATATATATCAACTACTGGGAAAGAAGCCTAGAAAGCGTACAGGTAATGAGAAAAGGGCACATACATGTATTAGAAAAATGAAGAAAGTTGTGTTAGTGTGCATTTGGAGTTATTGTGTTATAGGAGGTTGAATGTAGGAGGGAAGAGGAGTGACTGATGGAATGAGTTATAGTGAGTGGTAAGGGAGATATAGATACGATATCAGAAGTTTTCACAAGTAACAATAATGCGGTGAAGGGGTAGGGCATCTGGGCAATAAGATAATTTTTAATGAAAAGATTGATGATGCAGTGGAAAAGGGGATCAATATTTTTTTCTGAGAATAAGAAAAAGAGTGGAGTCATTAGATTGAAAGGTTAAGGTACTGGAAAACATGGAATATTTTGATGAATTGTTAAGTACTGCTGAAAAATATAGGCAGTGATTTTATGCACTGGGATGAGAGTGAGGACAGTGCATGAGGCAATGTCGCACTCTGCACTATTCTAGCTGCGTGGATTAAGGTACAGGGGGCAGCAGTTATGCGGTTTTGGGATACCTTTCTCGGATCAATAGAAATACATCTAGTTACTTTACACTTTACTTAATTACTCTTCCATACGAATACTTGAAAAATTCCGTCAAAAACAGAAACATAATGAAGAGCCATAAATCAACAGTAACAGTAACAGAAAACATTCTGAAAGTTAAGACACATGTGCAACATCTGGATATCTTTATTGTAGACGTTTCGCCATCCAGTGGCTTTATCAATACAGATTCTAGGACATAATAGGAAGACAGTAGAACTATATACAAAAGATGAGGCAATCAGTCCTTCGGCCTTGGAGTTAGTGTTCACAGCATCGTGGTGGAAGAGAATCTGGAGCAAAGGCAAGAAGACTGGCGGTTATATAGGCGTCAGTGGATAGGGACGGGCAGCAGACGAGGGCAAAGTCACTGGTAGGCGGGATTCCCCAGTGGAAGTAGGTCCTTCCCAAAGAGATGGGTTAGTTGCAGCAGCCGTGAAGGTCTTGTACATGTCCTCTGAACCAAGATTCCATGATGTTGCAGTGTCTGACAAGTTGTGCAAGAAAGGTATAAAATACCGACAATATGAAAGTTAAGACACATGTGCAACATCTGGATATCTTTATTGTAGACGTTTCGCCATCCAGTTGCTTTATCAATACAGATTCTAGGACATAATAGGAAGACAGTAGAACTATATATAAAAGATGAGGTAATCAGTCCCTCATATTGTCGGTATTTTATACATTTCTTGCACAGAAAACATTCTGTTACTGGAAAACAACACTTTATGTATTATATGCTATATCTCGTATACTAACATAAAGATGCCAGAAAGGTATTACTTACATTGGTAATAAATGTTCACAAACACTAAAGGTAGATGACAATAACAAAAGCTCATAATGTTTACTAAATACCACTTTCAAATTTGAATATATAATTGATCACTCACCAACTGAATACAATTAATGTTTGGACACGAATACCGTCTTTCTGTGCGACAGATTATTTTACAGAGGATAATTTAGCACACTTTAAATTGAACAAATGGTTCATATAAATTTTTAATTCTGCCAGGACAGAATTTGTGTAGTCATAATCAGTTTCTGGCTGTGTATAGTGTTGTTTGGGCCATGCATCAAAATTTGTAACATAAATAACCAGTATTCTAGATCTTAACTCATGCTGAGATGAGTGGTTTAGTCACAACATGAAAGTATTGTTTCAGAAGACAACGCTGTGGCTAGCTGGTCTAGTGGCTAACGCGACGGGCTGGAGTTTTGAGACTCTATGACCGCGGGTTCAATCCCGGCCGAGGGTATGGTTTATTTGCAATCGTGTCAATACGATTTCTTAAGTCTGATTCCGGTAACTTAGTAATTGCATCAGCATTAATAGGTATCTCGAAGAGGGTCGCCTAATTTTTTTATCTTTTTCTTTTATTCTTTCCTCCAACTTTTCGTTTCTAATTTGCTCATAACTCGAAAAGGCCTCACCCGATCGGCTTCAAATTTAAATTTTTTTCAATGGTAACAATTGGCATAAGCATCACTAGAGCTGATGAACGTAATCCCATGGCTCCAGTAATTTCCAAAACCTTCAATGGTGTAATTTCGAACTTTCAAATATGATGCCTCCTAATTCGACGATGTCTGAAAAATATCAAATATGAAGATTCAGATTTGCCCATTTTATTTATTCTCATTTAATCACAATAAATTATTTTAAGTTTACGTGTACTGAACTACTTCATTATTTAATAGCTCATATGTCTTAAGGCTGGAAAATACTCATTAAGTTTTGTGTTCGTGGAATTGTTGGAATCCGTGCTATACGTGGAGAATGACTCATCAGATAGGTTTGAAATTTTCATCACAACGTGTGCTTTCCTGAAAGTAAGCTTCATGCTGTTTTAGGTGGCATCAGTCCCAATTTACCAGTTTTATTGATTAAAGAGGATACCCATTTATATTCAATAACTAAAGGATGCTTCTTTGATCGGCTTCAAAATATTAAAGTTTAATCTCATAAGTTTATTCTCAGAAAATTTTACTGAAGGTGTTTAAAATATTGATCTCTGGAATCAGATCAATTACTGGAGAATACCTCTTTTGATCAGCTTTAAATTTTCACTCATACTGGGATTCATTATTTTACCTTGATGCTGGTGAAGGGCTCTTCATTCAAGGAAGTGGAATCACTGTTCAATGCTCATTATTCTGGCAAATGATATTACACCGATTTTAGGGTAAGTTTGTGATGCTGATTCCCAATATGCCATCGGTTTTGCTTGATTGGCTCTAGTGTTTGAAAATTTTGGTATCCCATTGAAGAACATTAAAAGATGTGGAGAATATATTGATCAGGCGAGGCTAACTTACAAATCGCATTGAAATTATTATTATTTTTTAGATCATACAAAAGTTAAATCATGTATTGCATACTATCGCTTCATTCTATATAATAACAAAATAAACATAGTAAGAAAATTCAAGTACCACTAATTACTGCGTATGAAATGTTGTTTTCACGATTTTCTTCTATGTTGGTCGTCAGCGTAGTCACGGTGGAGCCTCCAGCAATAGTCTACCATTATGTGTCCCATATGCCTTGATACCTTCGCTCGATCACCTTCGTATCTTGATGAAATCTCTCCCCTTGTTCCTCACTGATCTCACCATGATTATGTGGAAATCTGTCTATGTAGCTTTAGAGAAAGTCATATGAGTACTTAAATTCTTAAAGCTTGTCAACATGTTTTGCACCGGTTCTTCATAACTGTCTACTTTGTGATGATCCAAGAAATCCTTGACAATTGACCCATAACTACAACATGCAGAAACTTAAACAACATTTAAACATTTTGTGAAATCTGAATCTTTGATAAGCTCGTGAATTTGAGAACCATCAAATATTCCAACTTTCAGTTTTTCCAGACTTATTACAGGGAAAGATCAGCAATGTATTTGAAGCAATTTCCATCTTTGTCCAAGACCTTAGCGAACTGCTTCATTAGCCCTAACTTAATGTGGAGTGGTGGCAGAATAATTTTATCCCTGTCAACCAATGACTCGTTTGCTGCTCCTAAAGTCGTGTTTTCTTTTGAAGGCCATGTCACTTTTGTCCAATGATCTGGCTTCGCCCTACTGTCTCAGAAACAGATGAAACAGTGTACTAGGTATATCTTTTCTGTTTACCAAGCAAGAGGTTTACCATCTTCAGATCCACACAAATAGACATCTTGTCTCATGATAACAAAGCTTCTACAATAAAATTTTGATATTTTTGTATTTTTCTATATTGAGTGAGCAATAGGAAGAGATGCATATTGGTTACCATTGTCTAACAAGACACATTCAGATAATGGGACTTGAATTTCGATCAGATTATTAGCTGTTATTTTAACTTCTTGTTGTAAACAGTTCTTTTCTTTTATTCTAGATTCTAAAAGTTCAGATACTTGCTTTGACAGACTGAGGTGTCAGGTATCAGATGACTGAGTTTTTCATGGGAAAAATGTTCAAGTGTTGAAATTCATTTTCACTAAAATCACATGTGTTACATCCTAAACTATGAGTTTCTTCAACACCTGACAACGGAAATAAAAGCAGAGTTGTAAACACTGGTATGGGAACGTCATCGTTGTGTGTTACAGGTCTCCTTGCTGACTCCAAATCAGGATATTCCCACTTGACTTTCTTGTATCGACTGAAAACTTTCACATTCACTATACAATCATTGTGGTGGTTTATCGGCTCTCTCTACACCATAGGCACACCGAAGTTTAAATTTTTTTTTTGCTTATTTTTCCACTGTTGTAGACATTGCACACAAGTTTTGCAAACAATATCCAGAGCCCAAGACACGTCTTGTTTTCCAGCCGCCACTCCAAAATAAGCAAGATAAACTTGTTTTACAAAATTTGTGATTTGTTCTTAGTTTTGGCAAAGTGTATTCACCACAAATGTGAATAACTCATGTTTATTTGGAAATAATAACAAAATAAAGGTTACAATATTGTCAGGTGGTCGTTGTTGATACAACTTATTTCGTTAAATAGTAAATCATTTAAAGTAAAATTCTAATCATTAATAATTGTATGTATAAATTAGCACAAACACACACACACACACACACACACACACACACACACACACACACACACACACATATATATATATATATATATATATATATATATATATATATATATATATATATATATATATATATATATATATAGATATATATATATAAAGACAAAATACATTGGCCAAACATTCACAAAAATGCAACAGAAAGTAAAACAACATAGGTAACTCAGAGCTACATCTCGAATACTTCGTCCAGTTCCCCTGCGGCGGGCCGTGTGCCCAGAATGCTGCAGGCATTTCCTCTTTGGATCGCAACACTGAGTCTCTAAAAGAAGAAGCTGGTCGCCCTGTGGTCCTTGGTTTCTATGATGAGCTTTTCACCCAGCTCTTTGAGGAACTTCAGAGCACACTTGCCCCATGTTCCAAGGGTCTCCAACCCTATTGGGATGAAGTTATAGCAAGGGGGAAGGTCTTCATATTTTCGGATCTTCTGGGTCTCCCTGTGGCTGGCAGCTCCACCCCCTTCCACTACAGAGTATGGCAAGTAGGTGTCTGCCAATGTGGCAGCACAGGTGTAGTCCCAGGCAATCTGCTTTCCATCCTTCCAGGGTAGCATAGTGGCTCCATCAGAACACTTTTGACTTCCATCAGACCTCTGTACTTGGGGTTCCCGTTGAGCTGGGCAACGGGCTGTGGCTAGGCTTCTCTTTATTATATCATTGACCTCCTCATGTCTGGCATACTTCCCTTCTGCTGTGTGACACACGAGACCATGAAGTCCGAATTGAGCAGCTGTCGCCCTGCCGCAAATACACCTATGTTCGGTGAGGATGGGGGTGGCTAGGCGAAGAGCAACACCAATCCGAATGGCCTGTGGGTCGAGACGGGTGCCCAGGGAGGAATTAGGAACAGCTAACAGGAAATCTCCTGAGCGTGTTGCCTTCACTGCCAGGAGACGAGCTTTGTTCTTTCCTGAAGCATTGGAGAGCATTGTGTTGGCGATTTTTTCCATGATCGGTTTGTCCCAGTGGGACTGTTTGTGCTGTTTGGGAGGAGCTGGTCTACTGGAGGAGTCTGTAAGGGTGTCCCACCGAATCGCTGCTTCTGTAAACCTGGGGTCTTGAGCTCCTACCACATCTCTCAAGCGTTCGGGCACTATCTTCTTGACTAATGCACTGGCAGGCAAACACGAAGACAGAAAAGCAGGTAAAGCAACATGCGTTGCTTTACGCACCCCTATACCTCCCAGTCGCACTGGGAGGGTTGCCTGATCCTATTGCTCATCCTCTAGTGACAGGTTCAGTGCCTTCTTAAAAGTTGATCTCAGGTGTGCGTCATATTCATCGAGTGTTGGGTTGTCAAAAGAGGGTGCACACCTCAAGAAGTAAGTGAGTCTTGACATAGTAAGACACCTTGTGAGGAGATACAGAGCGTCATGGGCATCAAGATCGCTTATTCTCTCCTCCATTCTCATCAGGTCATTCAATTTGTCCCTGAGGACAGTGTCGATGGCCTGATGACCATAGCTAGGAGTCCAGTGACAAGCTACCTTTCTTAGACGTCCTCATTCACCATTCACAGAGTAGATAACACTCTAAGATTTCAAGTTTACCGAAAACCTACGAGCAAAAACGATCTCACACACTTCTATTCCAGTCAAGATACTAAGACCGAAAGAGGCATCATCATCGGATTTTTCCTAAGAGGATACCGAATTTGCAGTTTTGAGTTTCTTGACCAGGAATGTACATACATATACCAGACCTTCAATAATTTATATTTTCCTACCTTTTTCATCAAAGACTGCAAGAAAAGAGCCCTTTAGATCATTAATTCTCCACTCATAAACACCCCTCCTAATAAAGTTATAATCCTTCCCAACAGCCAGGTTGCAGTGAAAGTTTCTAAAGTACTAGAGCAAGCTAACACTAGAATCAGCATCGCATTCAGCACTTCCATAAGGGATCTAACTAGGACAAAATTGAAGCTCTACGAACCAGTCAATGCAGGAGTTTACACAATACCTTGTGGAGGCTGCGACAGAATATATGTAGGTGAAAAAGCAAGGGACCTCAAAACACGCCTCAATGAGCACAATAATGCATGTAGGAGCGATAACTTCAGCAACGCCGCATACAACACTTGAATTCCGCTAATCACTTCATGAAATTCAGCGACGGTCGACTAGTAATCATCATTAATTACTGTTTCTAGCACAAACAAAAAATAAAGGCAACTTCATCATATCTGAAGTATTAGCAAGAATCCTTCTCCAAACATTAAACCCTGCCATCACAGGACAATTAAGGAAAATCCTGCACCCACTTTATTACCATGTTAAAGGAAGTGTACATTGTTGTCCATGCCTAGGCCAGCGAGCGGCGCGGCAGGGTAGATTCCTTTTAGACTTCGTCTAGGCAACTGAAACATCACACTGTAATGACATAGTCTATAGTGATCGCACATTTTTGTGCATAAAAGAATCTCAAAGGACACAGCAGAACACTTACAGAGAAGTGACAAAAGCTTCTTTAGTGATATGACTGTGAATAATAAACAATACTTGATGAACAGTGTGTAACAACGAGTGTTGCGAATTTCCCGATAGAGTACAGTGCGACATTCTTCTAAGAACACGTCTGCTTCAATCAAGACACCGATACCCGAGTAAACATATGGGTCCGATACAGATACCCAGGTAGGTCTAGTTATTAATGAGACTAGCTAGGTCAGCTGCTCAGCAGATAGCTAGTTCATTTTTCTCTAGATTTACTACACACTGGGTTACGTGCGGGCTTTTTAGCCCAACAAGTGAGTATAGATTCTCGTCAGTATTCAGTTATTGAAATACTGACACAACACCCCCTAGGGGTAATTGTACTCATCATACCTTTCCCCTTACAGCCCAAGTGTGGTTATATCGACGACTCCAAGAACTGTCTGGCAGTGGCTGCAGCTAAATCCCATACAGTTCACTTATTATATGACTTGCTTATTTGTATGCGAAACCCCAGAGGAATTGATGTGTTGTTTATTAACGATTTCGAGTGTGACTGACTTCCTAGACTCCACCAAGTGGCTGATTTTATGTCATTAGCGAAAAAAACATTTAGGAGAAGCATATTCATGTTTGATAGTCTTGACTTTCTTTGTTCAAGAGTTAGTTTATTCTGCTTTTAGTTCTGTGTATTACCATGTTCTGTTTAGTACCATGTTTTGTTTAGTGCCATGTTTTGTTTAGTACCATGTTCTGTTTAATATCATGCAGTTGCTGATACTGCATGATACTGCTGCTGCTGCTGCTGCTGCTGCTGCTGCTTCTGCTGCTGCTGCTGCTGCTGCTGCTGCTGCTGCTGCTGCTGCTGCTGCTGCTGCTGTTGCTGCTCCTGCTGCTGTTGCTTCTTCTGCTGCTGTTCCTTCACTATTTTCTCCGCCCACATGACCCTGTGACTTAGAGGATCCTCACAGGTATTAGCAAAACCCACAGTTTACGTTTCCGCCCCTCTTTATTACAACAGTTTAATTTACGATCCTCTCATTACTTGAGTCTTTTTGCTTGCCAAAATATTCTGTTCTCCCTTCCTCTGCTTATTACACCAATTCTTCCAATCTCTTCTTACAAAATCCCTGTTCTTCCTGTGTTTGCTATTCACACAGTTCTGTTCTCTCTACCTAAGCTTAACTCATCTACCTCTGCTGTCTGGTTACTTTCTCAATGCTTTTAATTAAGCTATTTTATTCCTCTTATAGAACAACGTCAGTGTAAGTTAGTGTATCTTAACGCCTTTCAAGGAGTCGTGTTTGCTAATGTCTTTCTTTTCCGCATTTTTCTGGACAGACTCCCACATTTACTTTAACACAACCAAGTAATAAGCCCGTATCACTTCACTTATTTTGCTTGTTAATATCATGCATGAGGCTACCTTTGTTGTGGTCTCTGCTGTCAGAGTACAGTTAGGTTGCGAGTCTTTCTCTCGACTGGCGGGTGTGGAATCACACCTACACCACATTTTGAGTGACGCAAACAAGCTTGGTGCTTCACATGAAAGTAATGATCAGTTTTCACATATCACATCGCATCTCCCAGTCTCCTAACCCTTTGTGTTCCACAATAAGCATCTCATTTTTTGAGCCCTTGTTTCCCCATCATTAATATTTCTACCGCTAACACTCACTCTCTTTTGATCATTAACTTGCCAGGAAAAAAACATTTACAATAATCTCGGAAGATTCACTTGTTCACCATCATAAACGATAAAAAAAAATCTAAGTCGGGGAGAAGGATTTCTTTCCCTTTGTTTCTTCACTGTTAACTAGAGTCTGTTCTGTTACGATTTCTCCGTGGCCGGAATTATAACCAATGGACTCTTGGCCGACAGATATTTCACCGACGAACATTTGGCCGAACGGATATTTCACCGACGGACATTTGGCCGAATGGACATTTTGCCGAACGGAAAATTAGGTTAGATTAGTTGATGAATGCCATTTCGTCAATTCAGTGAAACGTCCGTCAGTGAAATGTCCGTTCGACCAAATATCTGTCGGTGAAATATCTGTCGGGCAAATGTCCGTCGGCCATCTGTCCGGGAGTCGATTGCTCGTAGGTCTGGGTACGGGCGGTGAGAATGACCACGAGAATCAACTCGATTTAAAATGTTCATGTCATGGAAAGAGGCCGTGAGGCACCCACTGCACTTCCTAAGGAAGGAAAGGGAACTTTTATAGTGGTGACTGGCTCTTCCTTCGTTGTATTAAACCTGATGACCTCCAGCTCTCCAAGTGCTGAATGAACAGAAAAAGTCGGTCAGGAATTTAGAAATATTTTTTTAGTCTATGGCAGCCGTCATTAAACATCAGCAGAAATATTTTGTAGCTCAGTTTATTAATTTTTACTTATCTGCATTACAGCGACGCACCATCGGACAACTAACTTTAATAACCACTGGTATCTAAACGAAGCATTTAGTGCCTGCAAGAAAGAAAACGAACACTCGAGAAAACTTACCCGAAAAATAAAAGAAAACCTAAATCAAAAACTTTCTGTTATCCTAGATCTCATCTGTCTTACATACCGCTTTTATTTACCCTGGACCACAAGCAAGCTCTGGTGGCCTGGTGGTTAACGCTCTCGCTTCACACGGCGAGGGCCTGGGTTCGATTCCCAGCCAGAGTAGAAACATTGGACTTGTTTCTTTCAACCTGTTGTCTATGTTCCCCATCAGTAAAATGGGTACCTGGGTGTTAGTCGACTGGTGTGGGTCGCATCCTGGGACACTGACCTAAGGAGGCCTGGTCACAGACCGGGCCGCGGGGGCGTTGACCCCCGGAACTCTCTCTCCAGGTAAGCTTCCTAATGAGTTATGTAGTTTGTATGTTAATTTCGTAAAAAAAATCGAAATATCTTAGAAATTGTGATTACACAAGCACCACAACTTTTTTCACACGAAATGAGGTATAACAGAATTTAATATTGACTTCCGGACTAAGTAACGTGAATCTTATTGTAGGTAGATCACCAAGGTGGTGGTGGGTGTCAGGGTGAGGTAGGATGCACAAAGGGGCAGTACAGTTTATTAGAAATGGTATGTTGATACCGACTAGTTAGTTTAATATTTTTATTATGCACCCTGTACCCATCCCATGGGCGGTAGTCAAAAGATTATAGAGGTACATAATGGGCCCAGGGACTGGACCCCAAAGTTATGATAGCTGAGCTAGTTACAACGGAAATGAACTCCAGGAATATCTGGTCACGATCATGACAAGTTACTAAAGTAATGAATCATCAGCACTCCTATACATGGTTACAATCATGAACAAGTTACAAAGTAATGAGCCACTGACACGTTCACACCCGGTCACAATTGTAATGAGTTATAAATACAAATATTATGTGGGTCATACACCCACACGAGCGCGCACACACACGAGTGCTAGCGCACATACATGAGCACGCACACACACAAGAGCGAACACACACACACACACACACACACACACACACACACACACACACACACACACACACACACACACACACACACACACACACACACACACACACACACACACACACACACACGTGGTAATGCTTTATTTACAGCTAGTAAAGTCAGGGTATTTCTCCAGATTGGTCTGTAATATACCACTGTGGATAAAATACGTTGCCATTTCTTGAACATTTCTGAGGTTAGGTTAGGTAAGGTTCGTCAGGAAACAGGACAAATGTTTCCTGACACGGGTCTTAGTCAAATGATGACCCGCCTTTGGAGCTTTGGTCATCTGACCGAGGCCTTCCGCTGGCTTACCGGTCCGCCCCATTAAAAATTATGGTCATTTATAACCATGTACGTTGTGGTGTTATTTCATTTCTGAGTGAGTTGTCTCTAAATTCATTAATTTTATCGCGCTCCAGTACATAATGACGCAAGGTGTGACAATAGTCCATCTGGCAAAGTTTACATTTCGTTTGGTCTACATCTGGTGGTGGTGATTTAACCTGCCAAAGATATTTGTAACCCAGCCGGAGCCGGGCGGTAGTGACATCCAAGAGTCTGCTTTTTTTGCTGGATGCACCATAGACATGTGGCTCCTCCTGCATGATGGAATGATGATAAATGGACTGACTTGTGTCAATCTCCCTAAGTCTTAAGTCAATAAAGTTCAGATGAAGTTCTTTTCGTATAATTGTTCTCAAACTGCTAACTGACAACCCCAAGTTTGTAATCTACTCCCTCTCTGAAAGCAAACTGCTTAGCCAATTCATCAGTTGTATCATGCATCTGGAGACCAACCGACTAGATGTGGAAAAAGACATTGATGTACAGTTTACGATATTTATTAAAAGAAACATTTCGACAAGTGGCTTCTTCAGTGGCTACTTCAGTTCTGAAGAAGACGCTCGTGGCGAAACGTTTCCTTTAATTAATGTCCTGTACTATAAATGTCTTTTTTTCAGAGTACAGTTTATGTTCTTATGTTCTACTCTCCTTTGATGTCAAACAGTTACTTACTAAAATTCTGAATAATGTTATAGTTGTCTCCTTCACAACTATCTAATTTGTGACTGGCATTCTTCATTATATATTTTATCTTTATTTGTTTCAAAGAAAATGCATGGATTCTTCTGTTAATAAGTAATAAAACAAATAGAACCATAAAATCTCTGAACATATTACCGGGATCTTACTAAGTTTATTGGGTGTTAAATCGTTTTGTCTCGTGAAAATAAGCAAAACTTTCCCTTGACAACAACTATGAAAATAACTTTATCCATCAAGTTACCCGAGAATTTCAATACTATGCTCTTTTCCTTCTCGCTTTAATTTACCTTAAAACAATTCTAAATATTTCTTCAAATCTAATTGCACACTGAGGCATCGAAATATTTTTCACAGTGCAAGAAATTAAATATTTGTACACTTCTTTCATTTAAGAATTAACTTTCCTTTCAGTAGCCAGCAAATGATGTTTCATAAGATTTTTGTGTTGTTTTATAAAATATATAATGCTATGTGTTTGAAGGTTTGTTGATTTGTTGAATATGAAGTCTGTCGTGTCGTGACTCCTTGATGTCTATCTTGTTTATGATGAATTTTTTTATGTTTAAGGAATCTCATAGGAGCATTAATTGTATATATGAAATTTTATATTAGTAAAACAACTGATGCAACTTGTTGATTGTGCTTATGAGCAGCAACATATTAAAAAAAAATTATAAAGGCATGTAAGGGGCCCTAAATTTGCATAACCAACGCCCTATCACTGTGTCCAAAGAATATGATAACAATAATTTCATTAGTATGATTTGAAAGCTGGAACACAAGGAATATCTTCAGTGACTATTTATTGTAAGAATCCAACGTTTCGGTAATAACTTCATCACTATCTTCACAAATCACATTCTGGAACAGGACATAATACAGTACAAGCATATTATATAATAACAAATACAATCGCATATTAGCGAACACGAGAAAATTATAAAAAATATAGGTATAAAAATTAGGAAGGGGTTGACATGTCCTGCTGATGGATTAATTGCCGAAATTTGAATTTTTACAATAAATATTCTATGTAGATATTCTTAGACTTTCCAACTGGACGACATATTATACTTCAATCTGAGTCATCATTTGTTGACAATGGTATAAAAACAACAGTCATCATGGCTGTTGAAAGAAATTATATTCTGAGATTTGAGAGAATATTGGACACTTAACTGGTATGTAAATGGCTACTAAAGAAAATGCACTCGTGAAACAAGCTGTAGCCAGCCATTTTCCAGGACCATTTCTTCCCTTGTAGAATCTTTTAATATTACTTAAAGAGAAACAGTGCGGCTCTTTGAAGTGAATTCAAATTCGCTTAACCAAAAAAAAAAAAAAAAAAAAAAAAAAAAAAAAAAAAAAAAAAAAAAAAAAAAAAAAGCGTATGCAGTATTTTTAACATGGTTATAATATAATGGTATAGATATACAACTTAAATGGCGAGCGTTGGCTGAAATCGTCTTACTCAATACGAACACACGTGTATCCAATAAATCAACTGGTGTATCTATTTGCCTAATGCAAACTTTTGCTAATTTCCATTAAAACAGGATTTAAAAGCATTATCATTGATAATTGCAAATCTGACATGATATGGTTCAGCTGCGAGTGTGATAACATATGGTTAAGTTGCCGCTGAAATAAGCTGTGGTCCCGATATATAACTGAAATTGAAAAGCTAAGCACTTTCAGCATGTTGGCACACAAATCAGTAGGAACTGAAGCGGTGTTGCATGTGACGGGGCATTGTTTGGATAATCAGAAAGACTTGAATGTAGATTTAATCTTCATCATAAGACGATAAGTGGGGCCGAGGGTTGTACACACGGGAACATTTAAATAATATATATTGAGTTTAATAATATATATTGATTGCAATGAAGAAAATAAAGATATATCAGGCTTCCAGCGTCAGCCAATTCTCAGTTAATTAAGCTTCCATATTAGTTAAATGCATATTAATGTATTCCCGAAGAGATATATTCAGTAGGTGCAAATTTTCCTTCTTTAAAATTTTAATTCTGATTAAAATTTGAGAAAGCGTTATTTGATCGAATCTAGATTTTCATTGCTTGTCCAGTACTGTAACTAGGACAAGGGTCTTCCAACTATTGGCATATGTAAGTGTCCTGTGATCAATGTTATGTAACCCATTACATGATTCCTTCAATGGATTTGATAACTTTAAAAAGTTTGATCCTCCATGCTGTTGCTGAAATACTAAATTCCTAGAAATACTAAGAAATACTAAGCTGCTTCCTCATATTACGAACCTTTGTAGCCAAGAATAATTTTGAGAGTTTCATTTCGCATTTACTCCAAGGGTCGGAGAAAACTTTCCCTAGCTAATTAATATCAACATGGGAGCAGCATAATTAGGACCTAATATAGGTTATGTATATCATTCTCACGATTCTCACATTAACACCGTAGTTGGGTTGAGCCAACAACAGCTTTCAGAGCATTTAGCCTATCTTTACATTACTTATTTAGTTATGTTATGGTTGTTCAATATATTTATAGACGGGGTTGTAAGAGAAGTGAATGCTCGGGTGTAGGTAAGAGGTTTGGGGTTAAAAGATAAAGAATCTAACACAAAGTGGGAGTTGTCACAGTTGGTTTTAACTGATGATACTGTGGTTTTGGGAGATTCTGAAGAGAAGCTGCAGAAGTTGATGGATGAGTTTGGTAGGGTATGTAAAAGAAGAAAATTTAAAGTGAATATAGGAAAGAGTAGGGTGATGAGGATAAAAGAATTAGGTAACGAAAGATTTGATATCAGGTTAGAGGGAGAGAGAATGGAGTAGGTTATTGTATTCAGATATTTAGGACTAGACGTGTCAGCAGGTGGGGTTTTGAAAAATGATTTGAATCATAGAAATGACTACAGGAAAAGGGTTAGTGGTGCACTGAGCAGTCTATGGAGACAAATAACTTTGTCCATGGAAGCAAAGAGGGGAATTTATGAGATTTTAGTTATACCAACGCTATTAAATGGGTGTGAAGCATGGGTGGCGAATGTTGCAACAAGGAGAAAGCTGGAAGCAATGGAGATGTCGTGTCTGAGGGAAATGTGTGTTGTGAATGTAATGCAGAGAATTCGTAGTTTGGAAATTAGAAGGTGCGGGATTAACAAACCTATTATCCAAAAAGCTGAGGAGGGGCTGAGATGGTTCGGACATGTAGAGTGGTTGGAACAAAATAGAATGATTTCCAGAGTGTATAAATCTGTAGTGGAGGGAAGGCAAGGTAGAGGTCGGCCTAGGAAAGGCTGGAGGGAGGGGGGGGAAAGGTTTCGTGTGCGAGGGGCTTAGACTTCCAGGAAGCATGCATGAGCATGTTAGGTAGGAACGAGTGAAGTTAAATGGTTTTTATGACTTGACGTGCTGTTGGAATGTGAGGGAAGCAACATTTATGAAGGGATTCAGGGAAACCAGGAAGTCGGACTTCAGTCCTGGATGTGTGAACTACAGTGCCTGCACTGCAGATTTTAGATCAGGAAATGTGGTAAAACTAATAGAGGTGTGTGCATTGGGAAAGGTGGAAATAAAATTCTGCACACCTTTCCCTTTCATGAACCCACAGAGATGATGAGAAAGTTGGCGTCTGATTCTGTAATACAGTCTATTAACTATCATAATTTAAAAGTTTTACAAAGATAACTAATTAAGGAGATTTGTCTAAATGTATCAGATTGTTGGGGGTTAAGGATGAGCACAATGAGATTGTTGGTCCAAGAGATAGGAAGAACATCCTCAGTGTAACTAAAATTATACAGTGCTAACAAAGGGTTATCAGGAACCTGCCTTAAAGTTCTGAGGATATGATAGGTTATACCATCCTCTTCAGGAGCGGTTGATCGATATTTAGTTAATATATTATCTAATTCATACTCGGTTAAGAGGCCAACACTTTCATCAATATTTTGACTCATAAAATTAATCAATTTCAACCTTTCTTCTGAAGAACTCTCTAAGTTTCTTCTAATATGAGATGGGAGATTTTCTTGCCTGGATGTGTAAAGGTAGAGAGATGAAAGAGAACATGGATACAAGAAAGGTGATGAGAGTATCAGATGATTTAGATAAAGAAAAATTGGATATCACATTGGAGGGAAGGAGTATGGAAGAAGTGAATGTTTTCAGATATTTGGGAGTTGACTTGTCAGCGGATGGGTTTATGAAGGATGAGGTTAACCATAGAATTGATGAAGGAAAAAAGGTGAGTGGTGCGTTGAGGTATCTCTGGAGACAAAAAAACGTTATCCATGGAGGCAAAGAAGGGAATATACGAAAGTATAGTAGTACCAACACTCTTATATGGGTGTGAAGATTGAGTTGCAAATGCTGCAGCGAGGAGACTGCTGGAGGCAGAGATGTCCTGTCTTATAAGGGCAATGTGTGGTGTATATATTAGGCAAAGAATTCGGAGTATGGAAATTATGAGGTGTGGAGTTACTAAAAGTATTAGTCAGAGGGCTGAAGAGGGGTTGTTGAGGTGGTTTGGTCATTTAGAGAGATTGGATCAAAGTAGAATGACTTGGAGAGCGTATAAATCTGTTGGGGAAGGAAGGCGGGGTAGGGGTCTTCCTCGAAAAGGTTGGAGGGAAGGGGTCTTGGACTTCCAGCAAGCATGTGTGAGCGTGTTAGATATGAGTGAATGGAGACGAATGGCGTTTGGGACCTGACGAGGTGTTGGAGCGTGAGCAGGGTAATATTTAGTGAAGGGATTCAGGGAAACCGGTTATTTTTATATGGCGGACTTGAGTACTGGAAATGGGAAGTACAATGCCTGCCCTTTAAAGGAGGGGTCTGGGATATTGGCAGTTTGGAGGGGTATGTTAAATATGCTTCTAAACTGTTGTATCTGGACGCCTCTGCAAAGACAGTGATTATGTGTGAGTGAGGTGAAAGTGTTGAATGATGATTAAAGTATTTTCTTTTTGGGGATTTTCTTTCGTTTTGGATCACCCTGCCTCGGTGGGAGACGGCCGAAAAAAAAATCTTATACAAATTATCTGGATGATATGGTAGAATGTAATTTTTTGGTTAATATTCGGCAATATTTTATTAAGAAAAAATAATTGAATTTGAGATAATCATCTGAGAGAATACAGCAATATATTGAGAAATTTCATGTTGGGGCTGGTCATGATGGGATTTACTGCTCTCATGGAGTTATCTCAGGCATTTGATAAAGTGGACCCCATTATTCTAAGGGATAGGCTTACTGAAAGAGGAATTCCTCGCGATATTGTGTATCTTGTACATTGTCTTACGAAACCATGAAACACGAATTAAG
The DNA here is from genome assembly GCF_038502225.1 of Cherax quadricarinatus. Taxonomy (NCBI): domain Eukaryota; kingdom Metazoa; phylum Arthropoda; class Malacostraca; order Decapoda; family Parastacidae; genus Cherax; species Cherax quadricarinatus. The sequence goes on from NC_091310.1 coordinate 13,928,535, forward strand.
TGGGGTGATAATAAAAAGGGGATTATGATATCATTAACATGGGTGTAAGACGAGGTGGTATCCTTTTTTCACTGCTTTTGAAATATACATAGATAATGTGATTAAAGATATGTAGGTTCCACTTTCTAACAGGAAATATCATTGCACATGCAGACGATATTGATTCAAATGAGCCATAAAAACAATTTTTTTTGAAAATTTTCATTATTTAAATTTACCAATTAACACAAGTAAAACAAAATGTTTGGTATTTGTGGAAATATTGTTTGTGATAAACTGGATAAATTAAATAACCAATACGAAATTGCGAAACATTTAGATATTTATGGAGTGAAATGAGACTACTTAAGTTTTAAACCAAATTTTATTCTGCTTTTAGTATTTTTAAAAGGATTAAGACGGATTCACTCTTGTTATTACTAAAAACAGATTGAATGATTCAATATGGACTGCAGTTATTGAATAGTGACAAGGCTTCTTGTTAAATATATTTTTTGAGTTCGTTTTTGAGATGCACTATCATGAAGAAGAATAAAACACATAAGAGTAGTTATTTATTTGTTTTCTTGATATTTTGAATTTTAAATTCTTTATATCCCTTAGTAATTAAAACATCTAAAAAAGACCATGAGTTATTTCTTTCAAACTCAAGAGAAAAATATATGGATGGAGCTAGATTATTTAATTCAAATTAGGAAATGGTTTATATCTATATTCTTGGGCAAACAACATCATCCACATGTCTGTCGCAATTAGCTTTATCGGGAAGAATTTTGTTAAGCAGTCTTATTTCAAAATATTCTATGTACAAATTGATAAAGATTGGAGAGAGAGAGAATGTCTCATTGCTATCCCAGTCATATGAGTGTAAATCTCGCCATTAAGCACAAATTTTGCGTCAACAATATAGAGTTCAGTGATTGTTGGTACAATGGTAAATTGTAATTACCGAGGTCTTCAAATAGGAAACTTAATTAGTCATCAACTGTAACTTTTGTGGACGACGAAGTGACGAAATGAATCTGCTACTCTTGGCTTCTATTTATGTTTGGCAGCTTCTAACGAAGTCAATAATGTGGGAACTTCAAAAGCTTTTTACAGCTTTGAACATTCTACTCATTTATTTGTTGATGAATTCAATATATGTAAGGGAATGGTTCATAGTTCCAGTATAAAACAAAATATTCTCAGTTGTCCTCAGAGATATTTTAAATAATATGAAAATCTTACAAAGAAGATTTTCATATTAATAAAGCAGGCATAAAAAACGTAGTATTAATTTTGAAAAAAAAAAAAGAAAATATTACTAAGGAGTGATGAATAATCTTCTCAATGATACAGATACTTACTGCAAACTAAAAAAACAAAACAAAAAAAATTAGATTCAGTTAATGGTAACTTGAACAAAACAATTCAACCACTTCTCAAAGGCAAAGAATGACTAATTAAAAAACTGATGAACAGCAACGCATCATTACCATATATGTCTTGATTAATCAAAATACACAAAACCAGTAATCCAGCCAGACCCAAAATTAGCTCCATTGACTCAGTTGCCTAGAAATGATCCAGATGACTAGTAGATACACTGTGCCCAATTGTTGGAAATGTGTGTAACTTATGTTAAGAAAAACATTGATTTAGTTGATAAAGTAAGCACTGTAAGCGATGGTGTTGATGAGTTTTTTATTTAGTCATTCTTTGCCTTTCAGAAGTCGTTCAACTGTTTTGTTAAAGTTACCATTAATTGAATCTAAGGTTTTTTTTTTTTAAGTTTGGAGTTTAGTATCTGTATCATTGAGTAGATTATTTATCTCTCCTTGGTAATATTTTTTTTTTTTTCAAAATTAATACTACGTTTATTATGCCTGCTTTATTAATATGAAAATCTTCTTTATAAGATTTTCATATTATTTAAAATGTCTCTGAGGACAATTGAGAATATTTTGTTTTATACTGGAACCATAAACCATTCCTTTACATATATTGATTTCATCAACAAATAAATCACAATAATTTTCAAAGCTGTTAAAAAGCTTTTGCAATTTCCACATTATTGACTTTGTTAGAGGCTGCAAACATAAACAGAAGCCTAGAGTAGCAGATTCATTTCAAAATATACAGAAAACCAACAAATAACTGCTTTCATATGCACTACTATTCTGCATTCATGACATAGTTTAAGCTTTCTCCATTCTCATCCCTATTTTTGAGAACTCTGCGCATTTACAGCCTGGGCTTCCTAGAGGAAGATACGTCAAGTATGTAATGATCTAAAATACCCCTCCCCGAACCAAAGAATAAAAATAACTGACAAATCTTTTAAAATTGCCGGAAATACTCTTCACATTTACAAAAATAACAAAGAAACATATTCACCCAATAATATGTTGGTTCTACCTTACCATGAAAACTTAAAATCAGTAGTATTTAAAAACTTGATACAGTGAAACAAATTGAGACAGAAACTCAGAAGATTAATTAATCTCTATATTTCGATTTCCTTCTGGGATGCTCTTCGGCGGATACATAAGTGAAATGAGTACACAAATATATAGGGAAATTGCATCTCACCCAGTACCAGGGAGTGGCATGTGGAGTGACGTGTTAAGTAGTGAGTGAGTGAGAAGACAGGACCAGTGACGAAGATAAAAATTTGGGTAGGAAGCTCCTTCGTGGTATGCAAATCCTGATCTTGAGTTGGCGTTTTTATTAGGTTGGGCGCTGGTATGTACTTCTCTAGGATGAATTCTGAATGACATCTGGCTTCCATTGTCCCTGTGAGATGAAATTTCCAGTGGTAGCTATAAGGGCAAATTTTTGTTTGATGGTGATCCGGCGCATAACCTATTGCCTTCTGGTATTCGATGATCCTTGTAGATAGCGTTCGGCCTGTCTGCCCTATGTGTACTTGGTTTAAGTTTTTACCTGGTATCTGGTAAATTTCTCGTGTCTTTCGTAGATGAATGTTTGTGTTTGGTGGAAAGCAGAATCCCTAGTTTGTTAGGAGAGAATGTGATTATGTTAGTCACTTCGTTGAGACGACTGAATGTCCCTTGCTGGTAGGGAAAAATGAGCTGAGTTTTGCTAAATGTAGATGAGCTTTTTTTAACTGAGGGTTCATAAACCAGGCAGGGATCCTTATATGGAGAATTATGTTCTAAGAATTTCTTATTCTTGGTTCAATTTTGAGGGCCTCCATATCCTGAGTGCACGTAAGAACAGGCTTGAGTTGATGCTCTTCTTAATCTGTACTGAATGGTGGCTGTAGAAATTAACATAGTTGGCAGCGTGAATGGGCTTCTTAATAACAGAGAATCCAACCTTATTGTTATTCAGGTGATGAAAACATCAAAGAACGGGAGTGGATTGTTATCCATTCAACCTTGAACTGTATAATAGAGTGAATAAGAAAGTTAAGATTCTCAAAGAATGTGTCAAAGCTGCCCCAGCTGACGTCCCATATGCTAAAAACATCATTAGCCTACCTCTTCCAGATTATGTCTGGTGGTTAATTATCCATATATATATAATATATATATATATATATATATATATATATATATATATATATATATATATATATATATATATATATATATATATATATATATATAAATATATATATATATATATGTATATATATATATATGTATATATATGTATATGTATATATATATATATGTATGTATATATATATGTATATGTATATATATATAACATCTTGTAGGAGTGAGGAAGAGCCAGTTGTGAGTGTGGGGGAAGTTCGTGAGGCAGTAGGTAAAATGAAAGGGGGTAAGGCAGCCGGGATTGATGGGATAAAGATAGAAATGTTAAAAGCAGGTGGGGATATAGTTTTGGAGTGGTTGGTGCAATTATTTAATAAATGTATGGAAGAGGGTAAGGTACCTAGGGATTGGCAGAGAGCATGCATAGTTCCTTTGTATAAAGGCAAAGGGGATAAAAGAGAGTGCAAAAATTATAGGGGGATAAGTCTGTTGAGTGTACCTGGTAAAGTGTATGGTAGAGTTATAATTGAAAGAATTAAGAGTAAGACGGAGAATAGGATAGCAGATGAACAAGGAGGCTTTAGGAAAGGTAGGGGGTGTGTGGACCAGGTGTTTGCAGTGAAACATATAAGTGAACAGTATTTAGATAAGGCTAAAGAGGTCTTTGTGGCATTTATGGATTTGGAAAAGGCGTATGACAGGGTGGATAGGGGGGCAATGTGGCAGATGTTGCAAGTGTATGGTGTAGGAGGTAGGTTACTGAAAGCAGTGAAGAGTTTTTACGAGGATAGTGAGGCTCAAGTTAGAGCATGTAGGAAAGAGGGAAATTTTTTCCCAGTAAAAGTAGGCCTTAGACAAGGATGTGTGATGTCACCGTGGTTGTTTAATATATTTATAGATGGGGTTGTAAGAGAAGTAAATGCGAGGGTCTTGGCAAGAGGCGTGGAGTTAAAAGATAAAGAATCACACACAAAGTGGGAGTTGTCACAGCTGCTCTTTGCTGATGACACTGTGCTCTTGGGAGATTCTGAAGAGAAGTTGCAGAGATTGGTGGATGAATTTGGTAGGGTGTGCAAAAGAAGAAAATTAAAGGTGAATACAGGAAAGAGTAAGGTTATGAGGATAACAAAAAGATTAGGTGATGAAAGATTGAATATCAGATTGGAGGGAGAGAGTATGGAGGAGGTGAACGTATTCAGATATTTGGGAGTGGACGTGTCAGCGGATGGGTCTATGAAAGATGAGGTTAATCATAGAATTGATGAGGGAAAAAGAGTGAGTGGTGCACTTAGGAGTCTGTGGAGACAAAGAACTTTGTCCTTGGAGGCAAAGAGGGGAATGTATGAGAGTATAGTTTTACCAACGCTCTTATATGGGTGTGAAGCGTGGGTGATGAATGTTGCAGCGAGGAGAAGGCTGGAGGCAGTGGAGATGTCATGTCTGAGGGCAATGTGTGGTGTGAATATAATGCAGAGAATTCGTAGTTTGGAAGTTAGGAGGAGGTGCGGGATTACCAAAACTGTTGTCCAGAGGGCTGAGGAAGGGTTGTTGAGGTGGTTCGGACATGTAGAGAGAATGGAGCGAAACAGAATGACTTCAAGAGTGTATCAGTCTGTAGTGGAAGGAAGGCGGGGTAGGGGTCGGCCTAGGAAAGGTTGGAGGGAGGGGGTAAAGGAGGTTTTGTGTGCGAGGGGCTTGGACTTCCAGCAGGCATGCATGAACGTGTTTGATAGGAGTGAATGGAGACAAATGGTTTTTAATACTTGACGTGCTGTTGGAGTGTGAGCAAAGTAACATTATGAAGGGGTTCAGGGAAACCGGCAGGCCGGACTTGAGTCCTGGAGATGGGAAGTACAGTGCCTGCACTCTGAAGGAGGGGTGTTAATGTTGCAGTTTAAAAACTGTAGTGTAAAGCACCCTTCTGGCAAGACAGTGATGGAGTGAATGATGGTGAAAGTTTTTCTTTTTCGGGCCACCCTGCCTTGGTGGGAATCGGCCAGTGTGATAATAATAAATGTATATATATATATATATATATATATATATATATATATATATATATATATATATATATATATATATATGTCGTGCCGAATAGGCAGAACTTGCGATCTTGGCTTAAATAGCAACGCTCATCTTGCCATATAGGACAAGTGAAAATTTGTGTATGCAATAATTTCGCCAAAATCATTCTAAACCTAACGAAAAAAATATATTTCACTGTGTTTGTTTAGTATTAAATTATTGTAAACAAATCTAAAATATATTTAGTTGGTTTAGGCTAAAATAAATTGTTCTTGTTATAATAAGGTTAGGTAAGTTTTCTAAGATTCTTTTGGAGCAAGATTAAAAATTTTTCATTAACTTTCATGAAAAAAATATATCTTTAAACGTATAAGAGAAAATTTTAGAAAGGACTTAATTTTAAATGAGTTCTTGCTAATTGACCAGTTTTTCATATTCGGCACGACATATATATATATATATATATATATATATATATATATATATATATATATATATATATATATATATATATATATATATATATATATATATATATATATATATATATATATATATATATATATATATATATATATATATATATATATATATATATATATATATACAGATAATTAACCACCAAGCGCAATTTAATGTAGCCTAATCGTACTAAATATATTTTATATAAGTTTACAATAATTTGATAATAAACAAACACAGGTTCATAATGATATTTGCATTCACAAATGCATTCATAATGATTATTGCATTCACAAATTTTCGATTGCCCTGTTCAGGAAGAAGTGCATTGCTATTGAAGCCAAAATCGTAAGTTTTACCTATTCGTCACGACATATATATTGTTATTTGCACATATGCTAACAAGTGAATTTGCGATAAAATTCCATTTACGTGACGGAGCTTCAACGTTACCGAAAGCAATTCAGCTGCAGATAGAATAATGAATTTCTGTCCATAATACAATTGCACAAGAATTTCCGGTTATAAATAATGTAGTCATTTCCTACAGGAAGTGTTCAGCCAAGAGGCCTAGTTATTGCATCAGATCATTTTAGGTAATATTTATGAAGTACTTCCCAAATGTTATGTGTATAAGGTTTACATACAAAAATATTTTCCTATTATATTACTATGCAGAATATTGGCACATTTCAGTTCCCTTTACAATCATTGCAGTTACGTAGTCTTCAGTGCAGTATGATTCACTGAAGCTTCCGGTTACAATAAGAGATGTTATTATGTAGCTCAGACTAGTATCGCTGCGTGCTCCTTGCTTTATCCTTTTTCATTCTACCCACTGCCTCACGAACTTCCCCCAAACTCACGACTCACTCTTCCTCACTCCTACAAGATGTTATTCCTCCTTGCCCTATATTCGAAATCACAGCTTCCCTATCTTCATCAACACTTAACAATTCCTCAAAATATTCCCTCCGTCTTCCGGATACCTCTAACTCTCTGTTTAATAACTCTCCTCTCATGTTTATAACTATCAAATCCATTCGTTCCCTAGGTTTCCTGAACTTATTGCTCTCTCTCCAAAACTTTTTATTATTTTCATCAAAATTTGTAGATAACATCTCATCAACTCTCTCATTTGTTTTGTTTTTTTATATTGCTTCACCACTCTCTTAATCTCTCTTTTTCTCTATATATACTCCTCCCTCCTTGCATCACTTTGTAAAAATATCTCATGTGCTATCTTTTTTCTCTATTACTACTCTCATCATTCCACCAGTCGCTCTTCTTCCCTCCTGCACCCACTTTCCAGTAACCACAAACTAATGCTAAACACTTTAACACTACATTCTTAAACCTACCCCATGCATCGTCGACCCCATTGCCTATACTCTCACTAGCCCATCTATCCTCCAATAGTTGTTTATGTCTTACCCTAACTGCCTCCTCCATTAGCTTATAAATCTTCACCTCTCTCTTTCTTGCTGTTTCCATTTTCTTTGTATCCCATCTACCATTTGCTCGCACTGAAGCTACAACTAAAAGGTTATCTGATATGTCCGTGGCTTCTCTATAAACATGGACATCTTGAAGTCTGCCCAACAGTGTTTTATCTACCAATACCTAGTCCAGCAAACTACTGTCATTACGCCCTACATCATATCTTGTATAATTATCCTCTGTTTCTTAAAGTATGTGTTACCTCTAACGAAACCCCTTTTTATACAAAGTTCAGTCGAAGGGCCCCTCATTATCATTTACACCTGGCACCACAAATTTACCTACCATTCCCTCTCTAAATGATTCTCCTACTTTAGCATTTACATCCTCTACCACAATTACTCTCTCACTTGGTTCAAAAGTTGCTGCACACTCGCTTAACTTAACGCCTCTGAAAATCTCTTTCTCTCCTCTGCACTCCTTTCTTCTCCAGGTGCATACACACTTATTATGACCCACTTTTCGCATCCGACCCTTATTTTAATTCACATCCTTGAATTTATACATTTATATTCCCTCTTCTCCTTCCATAACACAATATTTACGTCCCTATAACTCAAGCCCGCACCTCTACAGTTCACTCTTATACCCCTACAACACACTCCTAAATTCACTCCTAGAATTTTCTCATATTTCGAAAGCTCGCGCTAGCGCGAATGCTTCGTCTTACACTCATGCAAGGCACTATAACAACATTTCAACATCACTACAATTCAAAATCGTACATTTAAAATTCTAGCACTCTTGCTTCTCTACAATTCACTCCCACACCCCTGCAACTCACTTCCGACTTATCCCATAAGTATCTTATTCACTTATACACTGTTCTTATTTACTCCCTCACTTTCCACATGCCCTCTTTCGTATGCCGTCTTTCAGACCACTTCTACGTTCACAAAATTAACATGCAAAGTAATTCATTTACTCTTTTATCAGGTAAAGCATTTATTGTACATCATTTAATTCAGAGTGGAGCTTTATCAAGCAATATTCGTGTTTGATATAGCAACACCGTGGATAAAACGTGATAAAATAAAGACGTTTTACCTGCAAACGGGAAATTTGAATTACCATTTGTCATCATACGTGGCTGTCTACCAACAATGAATACTCTCCTGCATCTCACTCACTCTATATCCTTCCCACACTCTATATCCTTCTATTCCCTCTGTATCCTTCCTACATTTAAAACTCATATTCACGTGCTCACACCTCTATGAAACTTTCTTTGCTGCAAAAAATGTTGCAGTGCAGAGAAATGGAAGGCATGGAAACTATTTTCATTCTATGTTTCCTTTTGGTATCTCTCTCGTGAGAAATTGTGGGACAGGGGTTAGGGAGCATCGAAGGCAGGATATACCTCTCTGGACCATAACCACTGGCATATCTCTAGATGAATAATAGTTAAAAGATCCCTGGAATAATTCACAATTAACCAACAACCTGAAAATATATCTCTGCACGTACTTTTAGATTATCAAAGACCATTATCAAGTCATCACTTGATAATAGCCCACGTTGGATTGAAATACCGTATAAAGTTTATATTACATTTGTTAGTTACTTTTCATAAATTAATCTGATATAAGTTACTCTTGGTATTCATAAGACATAGAGTTGCAGAGTGTGCGCTTAACCACCTCGGTTTATCTTGCCTTTGATTGCACATAATTGGACATAAAGAAACAGAACCTCTTATTGTCTTCAGTTCTGACTTCTTTTCTCCAACAGATATTTTGAAACTTGAGAAAGATAAATAACAAATAAGTATTGGAGCGTAAACCATACGTCACTGACTTTTTTTTTTTTGTGGTACATAATTTTTATTCTTTATTTGCTTAAATCATCACCTGCAATTTAATTCAAAAAATGAGATGTATCTTCCCATGTTTACTTCGATTCTGCAATATTAAAGCAATTATGTTTAGATTTAATAGTTCAGTTGACAGTGATCGAGTATAACGTAAACTTAATCTTCTACATTTACAGCACAAATGGCAACTGTTGGCGGCCATAACTTCTGCCTTGCGAAAATCATTACAGAAAAATCGTGTACTTAGCTCAGTGGTGACGTGTACTTAGCTCTGTGAAGACCTGTTTGTGTGCTCTTGAGTGGTGACCTGTACTTTGAGTGCTGACCTATACTTAACTCTGTGAAGAAGTGTCTTGTTTGCTCCCGTGGACTGAACCAAGATGCCCTCCATCGAGCAACTTTACCAGCAACTTAAGGAAGAATTGAGGGCAGCGAAGATGGAGATACGGCGATTGACCGAGGAAAACAAGAGGATTCGTAGTAGTCCTCCTGTTTCGAGTCCTCAGGTCAAGAAGGGATCGTGGTCAGTGGCTGGACAGCAGGGGACGACGAAGTTGACGATCAAGAAGACGAATGGAAAGCCAGAAACGATGAAGAAGAAAGAGACTGCTGTGGAAACTCCCGTGGAAACCTCCAACGCATTCTCGGTGCTACCCGACGAATGTGAGTCTACTACTGGGATCGTCACGACGAACGACAACAAGGAAGGTAAGAATATTGTTGTTGTTGGGGATAGCCAGGTTAGATACATGGATAGGGCATTCTGCTTGAAGGACAGGAGTAGGAGACAAAGGGTATGCTTTCCTGGGGCTGGGATGGAGGACATTGTTAGCCGGCTTGACAACATCATGAACGGTAATGGGATCAATCCTATTATTTGCCTCAGTGCTGGAGGCAATGATGTAGGCAAGCATAGAAGTGAGGATTTAGTTAGAAAGTTCAGGACAGCTATAGACATGATTAGGAAGAAGGGGGGGCGCCCTGTTATATGTGGCATTTTGCCAAGAAGAGGTGTTGGTAATGAATGGTTGTCCAGAGCAATTGGTATTAATTGTTGGCTGGATAAACACTGTAAGGATAATGCAGTACCATTCATTGACAACTGGGACAACTTCTATGGCCGAAATGACATGTATGCCAGGGATGGGGTTCACTTATCCAGGGCAGGTGTGGGTTTTCTTGCTAACTCAGTTGAGGGGGTTGTTAGGACTTTAAACTAGGATTAGTTAGAGGTATGGGTTTAGAAATGATTAATAATGAGTATGGATATATTGACTTATGCTCTGATATTAAGAATCTTAATAGTAACTGTCATGGAGTAACTCTGGGTAATGATAATTTCAGAAATTGTGTAAAAACAAAGATGAATAGGAAAAATGTGCAGAAGAAAAAACATATGATGGTATTTTATGCTAACAGTCGAAGTGCAAGAAATAAAATTAATGAACTACGTTTGGTAGCATGTGCTGGGAACTTTGATATCATTGCATTAACTGAAACGTGGTATGATTTAAAGAGTCGGGATATGACTGCTGAGTGTAATATTCAGGGATTTAAGTTATTCAATGTGGATAGATGTAATGGGAAGGGGGGAGGAGTTGCATTGTATGTTCGAGAAAATATTAATTGTTGCATAAAAACAGGTATAAAAATAGATGGAGCAGTAACAGAGTCTGTTTGGGTAGAGTTCGTGGAGGGTCAAGAAAAACTAATTCTAGGTGTAATATACCGACCTCCAGGCTTGGATCACGATAGAGGGAGACTTCTTTGGGACGAAATTGTTAGGGCTTCTGGACACAGTAACGTAGTCATAGTAGGGGACTTTAACTTTAGCCAAATTGACTGGAATTCTTTGACAGGTAATCTAGAGTCCAGTGACTTCATGGAAACAGTTCAGGACTGTTTTCTGAAACAGAGTGTAACTGAACCTACCAGGGGTAATAATTTGCTAGACCTAGTCTTGTCAAATAAGGAAACACTCGTGAATAATCTGGAGATCACTGAAGAGCTTGGCGCAAGTGATCACAAATCCATCACCTTTAGCATTAATTGGGAATGCAAGAATAATGATAATACAGTAAAAATCCCCGATTTTCGTTCTGCCGATTATAATGGACTTAGGGAACATCTGTCTAATCTTGATTGGGGTTATCTAGCTAATGATTTTATTGACGATAATCATACTTATGAATATGAAGGGATCTGCTTTTATGATTGTTTTCTTAATAATGTACACAGTGCCCAGAGTATATACATTCCCCAGAGAGAAATTAGGTCTAATAATAACGATCCCAAATGGGTTAACAGGAGGCTAAAGCATCTATTAGGGGAGAAAAGGGGAATTTATAGGCGCATCAGAAGAGGAGAGGTTAACCTTACTGACCAATATGTTCAGCTTAAAAGAGAAGTAAAAAAGGCGATTAGAAAGGCTAAACGTGACTATGAAATTAGAGTCGCTAATGAATCAAAGACTAATCCAAAGGGGTTCTTTCAAGTGTATAGGACGAAGGTGAAGGAAAAAGTAGGACCTCTGAAATCTGGGAATGGACAGCTGACGGATAATGAACTGGAAATGTGTTCCTTATTTAATGACTATTTTTTGTCAGTTTTTACACAGGAAGATGTAAATGAGATTCCAGTAATTAACAATTATTTAGTTCCTGATGAATTTAAGTTAACTAATATTACTGTCACGAGGGACATGGTTATTAAACAGATAGACAAACTGAAACAAAATAAGTCCCCGGGACCCGATGAGTTGTTTTCAAGGGTACTTAAGGAATGCAAGATGGAGCTTAGTCAGCCATTAACGAGTGTATTCAATGCGTCCATCCTTACCAGTGTTGTGCCAGAGATGTGGAAGATGGCTAATGTGGTTCCTATATTCAAATCAGGGGATAAGTCCACTCCTTCAAATTACCGTCCAATAAGCCTGACATCTATAGTGGGCAAGTTATTAGAATCAATTATAGCTGACATTATCAGAAGTCACCTTGAAGAGCATAACTTGATAAATGAATCTCAGCATGGATTCACGAGAGGTCGTTCCTGCCTGACAAACTTACTGACGTTCTTCAATAGAACATTTGAGGCAGTTGACAGTGATAAGGAATATGATATTGTTTATTTGGATTTTAGTAAAGCCTTCGACAGAGTACCTCACAAGAGACTCTTAAGAAAAGTGGCAGCTCATGGTATAGGAGGTAAAGTTCTAGCATGGATTGAGGCATGGCTTACCAATAGAAAGCAGAGAGTTACCATTAATGGAGTGAAATCTGAATGGGGATTAGTCACTAGTGGCGTTCCACAAGGATCAGTTTTAGGCCCTCTCTTGTTCATAATTTACATTAATGACCTTGATGAAGGGATTACTAGTGACATGAGTAAGTTTGCTGATGATACAAAGATAGGCCGTATAATTCACTCTGAGGAGGATATCAATGAACTCCAGGACGATTTGAACAAATTAATGTCTTGGTCTGAGAAATGGCAGATGAAGTTTAATGTGGATAAGTGTAAGGTACTTGCCCTTGGTAATGAAAATAACCCTCGAAGCTATAATCTAGGTGAAGTAGAGCTTGGTCATACAGAATGCGAAAAAGACTTGGGAGTCATGGTAAGCAGAAATCTAAAGCCAAGACAGCAGTGCCTCAGTGTGCGCAACAAGGCCAACAGATTACTTGGATTTATCTCAAGAAGTATAAGTAACAGAAGTCCAAAAGTTATTTTACAGCTCTATACATCACTAGTGAGGCCTCATTTAGATTATGCTGCTCAGTTTTGGTCCCCTTACTACAGGATGGACATAGACTCATTAGAGAACATACAGAGAAGAATGACTAAAATGATTTACTGTGTAAGGAACCTCCCGTATGAAGATAGACTTAAAGCCTTAAATCTCCACTCTCTGGAGAGGCGTAGAATGAGGGGAGATATCATTGAAGTGTATAAGTGGATGACGGGCATAAACAAGGGAGACATTAATAAAGTACTGAGGGTGTCGAACCAGGTAAGAACCAGGAATAATGGATTTAAGTTGGATAAATTTAGATTTAGAAAGGACATAGGTAAGTACTGGTTTTCTAACAGAGTTGTAGATGCGTGGAACAGTCTTCCCAGTGGGGTGATAGAGGTTAGGACCTTGGGTAGCTTTAAGAAGAGACTGGACAAATATATGAGTGGGAGGGGCTGGGTTTGATTGGTGTCAATGGGTACGGGAGTTATTTCTTGAGTAGCTTTAGGTAGATGTCGTTTTGATAAGGACCTGCCTCGTATGGGCCAGTAGGCCTTCTGCAGTGTTCCTACATTCTTATGTTCTTATGTTCTTATGCTAACAGTCGAAGTGTTGTTAGGTAAGACACATATGCAACAGTTAGGTATCTTTATTTCGAAACGTTTCGCCTACACAGTAGGCTTCTTCAGTCGAGTACAGAAAAGTTGATAGAAGCAGAAGATACTTGAAGACGATGTAATCAGTCCATCACCCTTAAAGTTTTGAGGTGGTCAGTCCCTCAGTCTGGAGAAGAGCATTGTTCCGTTGTCTGAAACAATATGAAGTTGAAGTGACAGGATGGAGCCTTTTATAGTGCCAGGAGGTGAGACGTAGGTTGCGTTGGGAGGGCAGGTCCCTCTCAAACCCAGCCGTTCTCACTAGTAGAGATTGTCGAAGTTCATGGTCTGTACCAAGATACCCTTGTGTTGCAGTGTCTGACAGAATGAACATTAAAATGGTATAAAATACCGACAGATTGTTAGGTAAGACACATATGCAACAGTTAGGTATCTTTATTTTGAAACGTTTCAAAATAAAGATACCTAACTGTTGCATATGTGTCTTACCTAACAATCTGTCGGTATTTTATACCATTTTAATGTTCATTCTGTCAGACACTGCAACACAAGGGTATCTTGGTACAGACCATCTACTTCGACAACCTCTACTAGTGAGAACGGCTGGGTTTGAGAGGGACCTGCCCTACCAAATCAACCTATGTCTCACCTCCTGGCACTATATAAGGCCCGATTCTGTCACTTCAACTTCATATTGTTTCAGACAACGGAACAATGCTCTTCTCCAGACTGAGGGACTGACCACCTCAAAACTTTAAGGGTGATGGACTGATTACATCGTCTTCAAGTATCTTCTGCTTCTATCAACTTTTCTGTACTCGACTGAAGAAGCCTACTGTGTAGGCGAAACGTTTCAAAATAAAGATACCTAACTGTTGCATATGTGTCTTACCTAACAATCTGTCGGTATTTTATACCATTTTAATGTTCATGAGTGGGAGGGGCTGGGTTTGATTGGTGTCAAGGGGTACGGGAGTTATTTCATGAGTAGCTTTAGGTAGATGTCGTTTTGATAAGGACCTGCCTCGTATGGGCCAGTAGGCCTTCTGCAGTGTTCCTACATTCTTATGTTCTTAAGAATAAAAGAATATCAAGAAGGTTTTTCATGATGTGAGAGAACCAACATATTCTTGGTGGAATACGTCTCTTGTCCTTTTTAAGATTGAAGAATATGTTTCTAGATATTTGTATAGATTTGTAAATAAAACATTTTGGATATTTTAGATAAAATGTTATTTTAAATATTGTTATTATATCTTCATCTATACCCAGAGCTCCTATTAATTTGTATAAGGATATTTTTTTCAAATTGGTAAATTTAATTCATTCTGACAGAGATAAATGGTACAGTCATGTGGTTATCTTAGGATTAATGCCAAAGAACAAAAATTTAAATTTCCAGCTTAAGCAGAATAGCTCCATCGAAAAAAGTTTACTGTAGTTTAAAAAAAAAAATAACTCACTAACAGTTTTATATGTTTTAATTATTAAAAGAAAAACAAATAAGTTCAAAGTATAAATCATTACATCATGACAAAGGTAAATGGTCTGTGTTTTTCATGTTCTTAGGAGGTCTGGATATTTACAGCCCAGATGTCATATATGAAGAAAAAAAATTAAGATATATGAAATAGCATGATTCAAAATATCCATAAAAGTTTTATTGACAAACATTTAAAATTTCCTAGAAATTCATTTTACATCCCTTAAAGAACAAGATATCATATTCATCTAAAAATACGTTAGTGCTACCATATAAGAACATAAGAATGTAGGAACACTGCAGAAGGCCTACTGGCCCATACGAGGCAGGTCCTTATCAAAACGACATCTACCTAAAGCTACTCAAGAAATAACTCCCGTACCCATTGACACCAATCAAACCCAACCCCTCCCACTCATATATTTGTCCAGTCTCTTCTTAAAGCTACCCAAGGTCCTAGCCTCTATCA